>NC_060197.1:3418957-3644370 GCF_021184085.1 Oncorhynchus gorbuscha
TTACAGCTTTAAGTCGCTTGGGGTATGTCTCTATCAGTTTTGCACATCGAGAGACTGACATTTTTTCCCATTCCTCCTTGCAAAACAGCTCGAGCTCAGTGAGGTTGGATGGAGAGCATTTGTGAACAGCAGTTTTCAGTTCTTTCCACAGATTCTCAATTGGATTCAGGTCTGGACTTTGACTTGGCCATTCTAACACCTGGATATGTTTATTTTTGAACCATTCCATTGTAGATTTTGCTTTATGTTTTGGATCATTGTCTTGTTGGAAGACAAATCTCCGTCCCAGTCTCAGGTCTTTTGCAGACTCCATCAGGTTTTCTTCCAGAATGGTCCTGTATTTGGCTCCATCCATCTTCCCATCAATTTTAACCATCTTCCCTGTCCCTGCTGAAGAAAAGCAGGCCCAAACCATGATGCTGCCACCACCATGTTTGACAGTGGGGATGGTGTGTTCAGGGTGATGCGCTGTGTTGCTTTTACGCCAAACATAACGTTTTGCATTGTTGCCAAAAAATTCAGTTTTGGTTTCATCTGACCAGAGCACCTTCTTCCACATGTTTGGTGTGTCTCCCAGGTGGCTTGTGGCAAACTTTAAACGACACTTTTTATGGATATCTTTAAGAAATGGCTTTCTTCTTGCCACTCTTCCATAAAGGCCAGATTTGTGCAATATACGACTGATTGTTGTCCTATGGACAGAGTCTCCCACCTCAGCTGTAGATCTCTGCAGTTCATCCAGAGTGATCATGGGCTTCTTGGCTGCATCTTTGATCAGTCTACTCCTTGTATGAGCTGAAAGTTTAGAGGGACGGCCAGGTCTTGGTAGATTTGCAGTGGTCTGATACTCCTTCCATTTCAATATTATCGCTTGCACAGTGCTCCTTGGGATGTTTAAAGCTTGGGAAATCTTTTTGGATCCAAATCCGGCTTTAAACTTCTTCACAACAGTATCTCGGACCTGCCTGGTGTGTTCCTTGTTCTTCATGATGCTCTCTGCGCTTTTAACGGACCTCTGAGACTATCACAGTGCAGGTGCATTTATACGGAGACTTGATTACACACAGGTGGATTGTATTTATCATCATTAGTCATTTAGGTCAACATTGGATCATTCAGAGATCCTCACTGAACTTCTGGAGAGAGTTTGCTGCACTGAAAGTAAAGGGGCTGAATAATTTTGCACGCACAATTTTTCAGTTTTTCATTTGTTAAAAAAGTTTGATATATCCAATAAATGTCGTTCCACTTCATGATTGTGTCCCACTTGTTGTTGATTCTTCACAAAAAAATACAGTTTTATATCTTTATGTTTGAAGCCTGAAATGTGGCAAAGGGTCGCAAAGTTCAAGGGGGCGAATACTTTCGCAAGGCACTGTATATTTGTTTGAAATTAATCACTTGGTGTCATTTCAGAGACAAATAGTATATATTTTTGCAAAACACTATATCGCCGTAATCTCAGAAAATAAGCAGTAGGCCTATATTACTGCTATGTAGTCGAATGTAAAAAATCCTAACTACCTTTTAACTGTACAAATGATACATTTGTGACATCAATATTTAAAAAAAAATCAATACCATGAGATGTATAAAAACATTTACATTTGGCATTTTAGTCATTTAAGCATATGCTCTTATCCAGAGCGATTTATAATTAGTACACAAGACGCACATTCCACATGTTAGTGAGCTAGCTAGCTTGTTTACACCTGGCAAAGAAGTTCCACGCTACTCGCACTGCTGCGTCACAACACCTGGCATTCTGGTCCTGGGTCAGCTACTCACGCAGGTCTAGGATTCATTTCAGCCAGGGTTAATTTGAATTTCACATATGACTTATAGTGTGGATAAGGTTACCAAACACTCCAGGATCCAGACACTTCAAAAAAAAATCCACCTAAAATGGCATACTCAAATTTAACTGCCTGTAGCTCAGGACCTGAAGCAAGGATATGCATTTTATTGATACCATTTGAAAGGAAACACTTTGAAGTATGTGGAAATGTGAAATTAATGTAGAATATAACACATTAGATCTGGTACAAACAAAAAAACATGCATTTTCTATATTTCATCATCTTTGAGAAATGCCAGAGAAAGGCCATACTTTGAGATAGGATTCTAGGTGTAATTTAGATGTTGTCCACCAGATGACAGCAGTGTGTGCAAAGTTTGACTGATCCAGTGAAGAATCACAACACAATATTTTGTATCAAGTCTGCCAGGAGCCCAAATGTGCCGAATTGGTCAATGTAATACATTTTCAAATACATAACTTTAGAGAACATACAAAAATGCTATGGTAATAATTGTTTTTAGTTTACACACTCCCAGGAATGTCATAAATGATGGATCATTAGCTTCCCTACAGAAAATACACTAACCTTCACATCTAGATGGTAGGGCGGGGTGGGTGTGGAGCCAGAGACAGCAGTGGGGTCAAACTGTAAAACCCAGTTCCTACATTTGAATATAAAATTAGATTTTAATCAAAGAAAAATGATGCTACATTTTTATCTCTGGGACCCCCAGGATGACAAATCAGAGCAAGATTACTGAATGTAAGTACATGATTTACCTTCATAGGTGAATGTATCAAACCAGTGTTTTGTTGTTGTGCACTATCCTCAAACAATTGCATGGTCTTTTTTTTTGCTGTAATAGCTACTGTAAATTGGACACTGCCCATATAAAACAAGTCTATGTCCAGGAAAGTTGGCTGTTTACAACATAATTCTAGTCACATTATCGCATTTTGAGCAACAACTGTCTTGGTTGAGGGACACCAATCCCATAGAGATTAAAGCACCCTTATTAAAATGGCTAGGTGAGACAACCACCACATATCACAGTAAAATACTAAAACTAAACAATGGATATATAGTTTTGCTTAAAAATAATATGTTTTAATATACACCTAAAATCAATGAATTGGCACACACATGAAGGTACCCACATGCAATAATTTCAGGTGAAAAAACACCAATGTCAAAAATTGGTGGATATATAATTTTGGAAATAAACTCATGTAGCCAATTCCATTGACGCATAGTGAACAGAGTGTGATCAAATCTTCCTGAAGACCTCTGGAGGTAGTCGGGACACTTTGTATATGTATATCTTACAGGTGTTATTAAGGAATCTGGTTGATCAAACAGTTTAAATTGGGTAAATGTCATCATCATCATCATCATCATCCCACTTCTAAAATCATTATTTGCAGTGTAAATATTTACATTTAAGTCATTTAGCAGACGCTCTTATCCAGAGCGACTTACAAATTGGTGCATTCACCTTATGACATCCAGTGGGGCAGCCACTTTACAATAGTGCATCTAAATCTTTTAAGGGGGGTGAGAAGGATTACTTTATCCTATCCTAGGTATTCCTTAAAGAGGTGGGGTTTCAGGTGTCTCCGGAAGGTGGTGATTGACTCCGCTGTCCTGGCGTCGTGAGGGGGTTTGTTCCACCATTGGGGGGCCAGAGCAGCGAACAGTTTTGACTGGGCTGAGCGGGAACTGTACTTCCTCAGTGGTAGGGAGGCGAGCAGGCCAGAGGTGGATGAACGCAGTGCCCTTGTTTGGGTGTAGGGCCTGATCAGAGCCTGGAGGTACTGAGGTGCCGTTCCCCTCACAGCTCCGTAGGCAAGCACCATGGTCTTGTAGCGGATGCGAGTGGAGAGAGCGGAGGAGCGGGGTGACGTGAGAGAACATGGGAAGGTTGAACACCAGACGGGCTGTGGCGTTCTGGATGAGTTGTAGGGGTTTAATGGCACAGGCAGGGAGCCCAGCCAACAGCGAGTTGCAGTAATCCAGACGGGAGATGACAAGTGCCTGGATTAGGACCTGCGCCGCTTCCTGTGTGGGGCAGGGTCGTACTCTGCGGATGTTGTAGAGCATGAACCTACAGGAACGGGCCACCGCCTTGATGTTAGTTGAGAACTAAATATCATGTGTAGATGTGAAGAACCTTGATTTGAAGTTTATTGAAAAACATGTTTTGATATGATAATCTGATATACAAAATAGGACCTGTAAAACCATGTATTTAAAGCAGAATTATACATGGAATTTCTTGTCTCAATAATTCCAATCAATATTTCATTGGAATGACTTATTACATAGTTTCTTTCGAACTCAAAGCATTTTTACGAGACTTGTGTCTCTTTCCGTTGGACTGCTTTTGGAGAATCTTAACCGGTGAACTCTTCTCATATGATTTACCATATTACACCTTTGAGTAAATGTTTTCCCACACTCTGAGCACCGGTGAGGTTTCTCCCCAGTGTGTGTATATATGTGCGTTCTAAGAGAGTCAGAGGTAGTGAAAGATTTGGGGCATTGGGTGCAGGTGTAAGGACGCTCGCCTGTGTGAGATCGCAGATGAACCGTAAGATGGCAAGACGCTTTGAAACCCTTTCCACAATGTTTACAGGTGTGGGGGTTTTCTCCTGTGTGTGTTCGTGTATGCAGTCGCACTTCTCCTGAGCTAAGGAATGCCTTACCACATATGCTACATAAGTAATTCTTCTCCCCAGCATGCATTCGCGTGTGTCTCACTAGTGTACTTGGATGGGCAAACCTCTTCTTACAAATAGTACACATGTGACGGCGCTCCCCAGAGTGAATGCGTACGTGCACTTTGAGATCATAAGCACTCCTGTACCTCCGGTCACAGTGTTCACATGCGAATGGTCTTTCTTCTGTGTGAAGTAGCTGGTGTTTTTTCAGTGCCCCAGGAGTAGCATATCGTTTGGGACACTGGTCACAATGATGTGGCATCGTGTGAACTCCCATATGTAGCGTCAGCAGTGATGGTTTTTTGAAAACCTTCCCACACTCACATGTATGAGTCCTGTTCTGGGGTGCAGTGGATCCCTCTTTTTTCTTGTCAACCGGTTTGATCAACCTCTTTTTGTCCCCTTTTCTGACCACCTCTTCTTTCTTGCCAATCTGCTTTCTGTCCTTTTCTACTTGGTCGGTATTGTCCTTGCAGAGGTTGGCCATTTCACTGTGAGAGAATGGAGGCAGAGCGCAGGTAAGAACCTGGCATGGCTCGTCAGCATTCACCATTACGTTGAGAGAATGATCCAAGTTCAATTCTGTGAGAAAATACAGGAGAACAGATTATATAACCACCATTGAGGGGAAAAAAGTGTTTGATCCCCTGCTGATTTTGTACGTTTATCCACTGACAAAGAAATTATCAGTCTATAATTTTAATGGTAGGTTTATTTGAACAGCGAGAGACAGAATAACAAAAAAATCCATGTCAAAAACACGGCAACTAAAAATTGATTTGCGTTTTAATGAGGGAAGTATTTGATCCCCCTGCAAAACATGACTTAGTACTTAGTGGCAAAACCCTTGTTGGCAATCACAGAGGTCAGACGTTTCTTGTAGTTGGCCACCAGGTTTGCACACATCTCAGGAGGGATTTTGTCCCACCCCTCTTTGCAGATCTTCTCCAAGTCATTTAGGTTGAGGCTGACGTTTGGCAACTCGAACCGTCAGCTCCATCCACAGATTTTCTATGGGATTAAGGTCTGGAGACTGGCTAGGCCACTCCAGGACATTAATGTGCTTCTTCTTGAGCCACTCCTTTGTTGCCTTGGCCGTGTGTTTTGGGTCATTGTCATGCTGGAATACCCATCCACGACCCATTTTCAATGCCCTGGCTGAGGGAAGGAGGTTCTCACCCAAGATTTGACGGTAGATGGCCCCGTCCATCGTCCCTTTGATGCGGTGAAGTTGTCCTGTTCCCTTAGCAGAAAAACACCCCCAAAGCATAATGTTTCCACCTACATGTTTGACGGTGGGGATGGTGTTCTTGGGGTCATAGGCAGCATTCCTCCTCCTCCAAACACGTTGAGTTGATGCCAAAGAGCTCCATTTTAGTCTCATCTGACCACAACACTTTCACCCAGTTGTCCTCCGAATCATTCAGATGTTCATTGGCAAACTTCAGACGGGCATGTATATGTGCTTTCCTGAGCAGGGGGACCTTGCAGGCGCTGCAGGGTTTCAGTCCCTCACGGCGTAGTGTGTTACCAATTGTTTTCTTGGTGACTATGGTCTCAGCTGCCTTGAGATCATTGACAAGATCCTCCTGTGTAGTTAAGGGCCGATTCCTCACCGTTCTCATGATCATTGCAAATCCACGAGGTGAGATCTTGCATGGAGCCCCAGGCCGAGGGATATTGACAGTTCTTTTGTGTTTCTTCCATTTGAGAATAATCACACCAACTGTTGTCACCTTCTCACCAAGCTGCTTTGCGATGGTCTTGTAGCCCATTCCAGCTTTGTGTAGGTCTACAATCTTGTCCCTGACATCCTTGGAGAGCTCTTTGGTCTTGGCCATGGGGGAGAGTTTGGGTTCTGATTGATTGATTGCTTCTGTGGACTGAGAAACTGAGATTAGGAGCACTCCCTTTAAGAGTGTGCTCCTAATCTCAGCTCGTTACCTGTATAAAAGACACCTGAGAGCCAGAAATCTTTCTGATTGAGAGGTCAAATACTTATTTCCCTCATTAAAATGCAAATCAATTTATAACATTGTTGACATGCTTCAAGAGGGCCACCATTGTTCCTGTTCCCAAGAAAGCTAAGGTAACTGAGCTAAACGACTACCGCCCCCCGTAGCACTCACTTCCGTCATCATGAAGTGCTTTGAGAGACTAGTCAAGGACCATATCACCTCCACCCTACCTGACACCCTAGACCCACTCCAATTTGCTTACCGCCCAAATAGGTCCACAGACGATGCAATCTCAACCACACTGCACACTGCCCTAACCCACCTGGACAAGAGGAATACCTATGCTACAGCTCGGCATTCAACACCATAGTACCCTCCAAGCTCGTCGAGGTCTCGACCCCGCCCTGTGCAACTGGGTACTGGACTTCCTGACGGGCCGCCCCCAGGTGGTGAGGGTAGGCAACAACATCTCCTCCCCGTTGATCCTCAACACGGGGGCCCCACAAGGGTGCGTTCTGAGCCCTCTCCTGTACTCCCTGTTCACCCACGACTGCGTGGCCACGCACGCCTCCAACTCAATCATCAAGTTTGCGGACGACACAACAGTGGTAGGCTTGATTACCAACAACGACGAGACGGCCTACAGGGAGGAGGTGAGGGCCCTCGGAGTGTGGTGTCAGGAAAATAACCTCACACTCAACGTCAACAAAACTGAAGATGATTGTGGACTTCAGGAAACAGCAGAGGGAACCCCCCCTATCCACATCGATGGAACAGTAGTGGAGAGGGTAGCTAGTTTTAAGTTCCTCGGCATACACATCACAGACAAACTGAATTGGTCCACTCACACTGACAGCGTCGTGAAGAAGGCGCAGCAGCGCCTCTTCAACCTCAGGAGGCTGAAGAAATTTGGCTTGTCACCAAAAGCACTCTCAAACTTCTACAGATGCACAATCGAGAGCATCCTGGCGGGCTGTATCACCGCCTGGTACGGCAACTGCTCCGCCCTCAACCGTAAGGCTCTCCAGAGGTTAGTGAGGACTGCACAACGCATCACCGGGGGCAAACTACCTGCCCTCCAGGACACCTACACCACCCAATGTTACAGGAAGGCCATAAAGATCATCAAGGACATCAACCACCCGAACCACTGCCTGTTCACCCCGCTATCATCCAGAAGGCGAGGTCAGTACAGGTGCATCAAAGCTGGGACCGAGAGACTGAAAAACAGCTTCTATCTCAAGGCCATCAGACTGTTAAACAGCCACCACTAACATTGAGTGGCTGCTGCCAACACACTGTCATTGACACTGACCCAACTCCAGCCACTTTAATAATGGGAATTGATGGGAAATGATGTAAATATATCACTAGCCACTTTAAACAATGCTACCTTATATAATGTCACTTACCCTACATTATTCATCTCATATGCATATGTATATACTGTACTCTACATCATCGACTGCATCCTTATGTAATACATGTATTACTAGCCACTTTTACTATGCCACTTTGTTTACTTTGTCTACACACTCATCTCATATGTATATACTGTACTCGATACCATCTACTGTATGCTGCTCTGTACCATCACTCATTCATATATCCTTATGTACATATTCCTTATCCCCTTACACTGTGTATAAGACAGTAGTTTTGGAATTGTTAGTTAGATTACTTGTTGGTTATCACTGCATTGTCGGAACTAGAAGCACAAGCATTTCGCTACACTCGCATTAACATCTGCTAACCATGTATATGTGACAAATAAAATTTGATTTGATTTGATTTTGGATTTGATTTTGGATTGTTGTTGTTATTCTGTCTCTCACTGTTTAAATAAACCTACCATTAAAATTATAGACTGATCTTTTCTTTGTCAGTGGGCAAACGTACAAAATCAGCAGAGGAGCAAATACTTTTTCCCTCACTGTATATATAACCACCATATATATAGATATTGTAAAGGGTTGGTCTCATGTTTCATGAGCTGAATTAAAAGATCCCAGAAATGTTCCATATGCACAAAAAGCTTATTTCTCTCAAATGTTGTGCACACATTTGTTTACATCCCTTTTAGTGAGCATTGCTCCTTTGCCAAGATCATCCATCGACCTGAAAGGGGTGGCATATCAAGAAGCTGCTTAAACATTATGATCATTACACAGGTGCACCTTGTGCCGTGGAAAATAAAATGCCACTCTAAAATGTGCATTTTTGTCACATAACATAATGCCAAAGATGTCTCATGTTTTGACATCCGGCTTCTTCACCTGTGGGATCGTCTGAGACCAGCCACCCAGACAGCTGATGAAACTGAAGTTATGAAACTGAAGAGTTTATTTCTGTCTGTAATGAATCCCATTTGTGGGGAAAAACTCATTCTGATTGGCCGGGCCTGGCTCCCAAGTGGGTGGCCACTCATGGCTGCGCCCCTGCCCAGTCATGTGAAATCCATAGATTAGGGCCGGATGAATTTATTTAAATTGACTGATTTCCTTATATGAACTGGAACTCAGTAAAATCGTTGAAATTGTTGCGTTAACATTTTTGTTCAGTATATAAATTTGAATTTAGATGCTATATTAGTCTAACAATGGATCAGTGTTTGACCTTTTTTATTTTCCTTACCATCACAGGGTACTGGAGTAACCAACACTGAGGTCTCTGCAGGTGACAGACCCTCCTGTTCCTGTTCCTGTGATGTTGACAGTCCTAGATCCTCCAAACATCTATCAGTGCCTTCATCCAGGATTTCATTGTGGTCTTCATCGTCATCTGAGAATGGCCTCACATTTTCAGAGTTGTCTGGTTCGTAGTTTATAACAACTCTGATTATTGGAGGGAGGGACAGTGTGGACAGGATGGTATCTGTGGTGTAATTAGATACATGACCTGGGTAGGAGAGAACATCATTAAATTCACCTACTGTATATTGCCAAGTTAAAAAGACAAGTGGTATCCTATATGACTCTGTTCTTCATATCCATCATCTGGATGAAGACATAGGGCTCGATTTAATCCGATCCACTTTAGCCAACATCCACATAGTGCTTCCTTTTGGCAGTGTCGGAGGTAGAACTGCGTTAGAGCTGTCAAATCCACAAGTGGCTCCCGGCATTACACCTAAAACGGACATTGCCATTGGGTTCACGGAGTCGCATTAACAAAAATCCCATGCAACCTTGTTTACAAGTTTGAACACTGGAATGTGAGATGTAAGCTATACCTCGATTAGGATGACAGAAATCCTCATCATTTAGTTGAATGATTTCTCAATTTGAGCATAATTATTTCTATATAGGCTGCACTTTCTCGCTCAGAACTTCGAACGCTTGGCAGGTGTGGCTTCATGACCATGATCGGAAGAGCAGCTTCCGATTTGACGGCTCCAACACAGTTACACCTCCGATACCGCCAAAATGTCCGCTATGCGGGTGTCTGCCATCGCAGGTTAACGGTTGATCTGATTGAATCTAGGCCTTACTATTGTTCAGGTTTCCATGATGCTGATGGTGCTGCAACACTGTCTTCAGTTGTTCAGGGTCAAAGACAGTCTGCCCACATTCCTCCAGGACAGAGGGGGCTGCACCGAGCCATGCTGTTGTCTAAGAGGAGCAGGGCAGGGGGAATACAGTACATTAAAAAGTTCAAAATCAAATCAAATCAGATTTATTTATATAGCCCTTCGTACATCAGCTGATATCTCAAAGTGCTGTACAGAAACCCAGCCTAAAACCCCAAACAGCAAACAATGCAGGTGTAAAAGCACAAAAGTGTTTTACCAGCCACTTGAGGTTTTAGACAAGTTTTGAAATGACCAAAAACACCATTCAATTAATCCGTAGAGCCACATGACGTGATGTTCCGTCAATCTTTTAGAACGGAGATGTTTTCCTCAGTACCTGCGTGAGGTCTGGTACAGGCAGCAGCTCCTCCAGTCTGGAGAGGAACACCCACACCAGTGTCTGCAGCGCTGTGTCATACCGAGGGCCATAGTGGACTGGGAACACCTCCTGTGAAATAGACAATTTAGCATGAAAGGGGGTCTAGTGCCAAATATGTCCCTATAAGAGGCACTCCAGCTTTTTGGAACTTTTCCTGTTGAGAAACAATATCCCAAGTATAAGTATGGAAATTTACGCACACTTAAGGGTAAAAACAAAACAACAAAAACCTTTTGAGCAAAATAGTGTTTTTTTACACAACTAAAAACTTAATGGAGGCCATTCAAGCAGTTGAGTTGGTCTGATGTTGTCAACCTCCTCCCTTGCTTGTGGGAACAATAGAGGAGCAAAAACATAAAATAAAGGCCCTGACCGCACCCCCCCCACTTGTACTATGTCATACCTGGATCACCTGTTGAGATGTGCCTTTTGTTAAGTAAATTAGGTGATAAATTATGTGAAAAGGAGACTGGCGTGCCACTTTAACAAGACCTTTAGGGTATTCTGAATGCAGAAGAAGGATACTTACCTTTAATCTAAGTAGATGATGTTCAACTAGTCTATTTAATAAATATATTCAAGCAAAAGGATCAAAGAACTCTAGAGAGAAAGTTCCTCACCTGGAAGAAATGCTCCCTCTCAGAAGGGTCTTCCAGCAGGGTTTGGACTAGCTCCACAAAGTTAGAATCTGCAGCGTCCAATTCATCACCATGACTCTGTCATTAGGCGCAAACAAAACATCAGACAAATGTACAGGAGTGCATCTTTCAGAAATAATGTTCTTCCCAGTGTCTCATTCATAAAGTGTTGCCAATTTAACTAACCTCTTTGTGTAAAGATTTTTCTGTCAATGTGTGGATTATGTCCAGGTGGGCCTGGATGGTCAGCAGGTCAGCTGTGCCCGCACTGCGACACAACTCTAAAACCATCTGGAACAGAGGTGGATATGTGAAAATCAGGACTAGTGACAGATGTACAGTAATTGCAGCTAGTAGGTGCCCATTGTTCGTTCCATCATAAGACTCTTCCCATACCAACCCTCAATATTTACACCTCTCACCCTTGCTCTCAGTCCCAGGATGAGTTGGGTCCTCTGCCTGGAGTTCAGCAGCTCTGGAACCATCTCTGTCACCAAAGTCACAAACTCCTCCAGCTTCCCATACTGCATCACATTACGCCGTTGTGTCACTTGCCACATGAAAGCGCACATCAGGCGTAGAGGTGGAACCAGGAGACGCAAGGAGAACAGGGGGAGATCTGTCACCGAATTGAAAAGAGCAATTAACCCTTAAACAAATAAACAAATAATAAATTCAAAATCGACTGATCCCATAACTCAGCAAGTAATATATATCCCAATAACTCAGCTAGTTAGTAATATTACAAGCTATGCGTAGGTAGACTATAGGACATATTTGAATGATCCATGTAAAAACAAAACAAAAATGTAATGAGTCATGACATATCCTTTTCTACATTTAACTACTGCTATGTGATAAGCAATGCATGACAAAGCAGCAAACTAACCTTGTTCTGATGTTGGATCAATAATGTTATCCATGGCTAGTTTGCAAAGCAAAAAGCCCTCGAAACAAGCTAGCTAAAAAGTTTGATGTTAACGTTAGATAGTGCGACCAAGCCTAGAATATACGTTATATTAAAGCGATTGCAACGTAAATAAAAAAGTTGACATATGTACTCAAGCTAACAATACCTTAGTTAGCTACGATAAATAAAACCGTTTTGTACAGAGGTTGCTAGATCCAGGGTCTCGACAGCAACACTAATAAGGTACTTCCAGGTCATGGATTTCGAAAACATTTCTAAATAAAGGTCCCCCACGTTACGTAATAGTATAAATGCGTCAATAACCAGTGATTAATGATATATGAAAAATAGTTGTCTGAACATGAACAATGATTAACATTTTTTCATAATTAAGGGACATTTTGATTAAAAGTAGGTTTTAAAACATTGCTGATACCTGTATAAGGAATACACATTGGCTTACATTACAAAAACTATTCTGGGTGCCACAGTGAAAGTATTATAGGAAATACCCCGTAGGGTCTGTACAGTGTATTTCATGAGACTCGGAATAATACGGAGTGTTGTTGGCTTTTTACTGTGGTCAAACAGCTTAAAGTGGGTTGCCTGGACAATATATATTGTACAAATATAGCACTGTACAGGAAAAACGATTTATTGTGTGTCCATACTACCAGGGTCCAGACTACTCACTAGAGTCCCTAGAATACAAAACAGGTGAATTTGAACAAAAAGCTAGGTCATAGGAAGCTTTATGTTGACATTTGAACAGTGATACACATATCAGCACCATGGACAGCTACCCTTTTAGAATGTTATGTTGTCACTGTCAGCCTAGCTCCAAACATCTGGCAGATATGTGTCCCAAAAGCATATGACTATAATTTAAGATTTTAGTCAGTGCAAGACCACACACCGGTTAAGAAAAAACATTACTACTGGTGTCAAATAAACTGGGGTGGAAAATACTTAGTTGGGATTCTACTAACCAAATATGTTCCGTTTTTGGATGTGTCAAACAGCCTGCTGGTTATTTCTCTGTCTTTCTTGTAATGCCTACATTTAATGCTGCATGCTATATTAACCTCAACTATTTGTTTTTTCTTACCCTGGTGTGAAATACAATAATTCCATACATGACTTTCATGCACTCTTGCTTTGCACTAATGGATTTTCCAAATACCAATTATTAGCAGATGATTAGTTAAGAAGCCAACTGCAACAACGATGGAGTGTCATACCTGTCTGACTGACACGTTTATACATTGTTTTGCTAGGGACAACAAGGTGAAATTAAACAAAATGGTACAAGCAGAGAATGTAAATGAGGCTCAGGTTCAAAACCTCTGGCCTCTGGAGAGTTTAAATGAGGGAATAACAACTGCTCAGCAAAGACCCTCAGACATACTTTTGAGGATAAAGAGCATGGTTCTAATTTTCATCCTGATGTAGCCAAGAGTTCATATGAGGAAGTGTCAGTGGTGCAGCTCAATCAAATCTCAGACACCCAAGATATTGGGAATGAATACTACCACTTAGAGACAGAAAGTTACGGTAGTGGTTTATTGGATGAGGAAATCGTAAGCTTTGTGACAACTAACATGTAACTGAAATGTTTTTTTTTTGTCAGACGCTTTTATGGCCTACCACAACTGATGTTGTATTGCAGCCACCAATTGAACGGGGGTGAAATAAATATACAAAAAAGGTCAATTCCATTACGGATAAAGGAGAAAAAGCTCTGAGGAAGGCCGTGAGGCTGATACGTAAGCTTATTAAAGAGCAGTGATGCTATCGAGAGCAGTGTGCGGTTTCCTTTTTCCCTCATCTTGTCCAACTGTTACCATGCACCTGCAAAAAAAGATTGCTGATGTGCGAGATATGAGAGTGCCTTTTGAATTTTGAATGACGGATAAAGGAAAAAAGTACTTTGTTCACAAAGAGAAAGATGCGAACCTCAAATATGAATCTCTTTGTATCTAGTCTTTCCAATATATAATTTAATTTAATTGAGAGTTTATAATATTGCACAGACAAATCACAATAAGAAATGTAAGAGACAAACAATGAATTCCTAACTGTTGGACAGCTCTACTTCAGTAATTCAAAAATAATTATAACAAATTAAATATTCATGTTTACTTCTCAAATGTCAACAAAAGTACCATTACTCTCATCCTGCCATCTTACCGAGAAAGTTAGAGTGCTCATCATTGTGCTTTAGGCTTGTCCAGACTGCTTACCTTGTCAGACAGAGGTCAAAGTCATCTGCAATTTTCTGGGGACACAATAGGGGAGCTGTCTCTCAACCATCAACATTAATTAATAGGGATGATAATGTCTGACCTGCGGCGACATCTGCCTATTATACCCTCAAGCCGAGAGAAAACAGGGTCCCTCATATTTCAGCAGCTGATTAATGTTCTCAATGACATTTAGATATGCTGTCTCTTGGCAAATGGAGAATGATCATACAGCAGTCTGTTACGCAAATGAATAATGAACATTGGGCACACACGTGAGTGGGTAAGCAACTTCCGAGCTAATTCTTTTAATAGTATGTGGTAACTTGGCACAATGGAAATATTCTATAACCTAGCTAGGCATACAAGCAATGTATTATTATGTAAATGAGTGAGGCAACAAGCCACCATAGATGTGCTCTCCCCTGCATACCCAAGCCCAGGTATGTGCTGTAATCAACACTGATAGATAGCACATAGTAATGTCCCAAACCATGTCTGCTGTTTGGGTGCATCCCTGTAGTGGATAGGAAAATAATTTAATGGAACAGGGACTTTTGTTTTGGTAGGATAGGCCTACAGTATACTGTAGCGTGAACATTTTCTCAGAGCGTATAGAAGCTGGCCCAGCAACAGTGAGACCGATGCTGTTCTGTTTGTTGATTGGTTTTTGCTGTGGCCCTCCAGCTGCTGGGACACAGTTTGGCATGAGTTGTGTGGTGTCACATGCTGCCAAGTGAGCTGGCCAGATGGAGACAGCTGGACTGGCAGCCCAGCATCCCTATAGCCTCTTCTTTTGGAGTGGGGAGGGACGCTGTGAGTCTCAGAGAGGAGGGGGTGATGGGTGTGTGTGTATGTGTTCGCGCTTGCGTGCATGTGTGTGTGTGAGAGAGAGAGAGAGACAGATAATGAGAGAGAGAGGGCGGGAGAGAGAAGAGAGAGAGAGAATGAGAGATTTTATGTGTGTGGAGGGTCTACGAAACAGAACCATGTTCATAGCCCAAATCCAAACCCAAGCCTGTGTAAATCCTCCAGATCTTTCCTCTCTGCAACTTGTGCCTTCTTATTTTCCTTTAACTTACTAAATCAATGGCTCCATCTTTCCATTTTGACCTGCCTAATACAGTTTTCGACTGAGAGCTATGACAGACCTATGGAACCATGTCCAGGTGGTTATTGGGTTTAGCAGAAGGGAAGCTGGTTGCTGCTGGCCTGGTCTCTGATTGGCAGTTTAGGCCGAGTGCAGCTGCTACCACCACCATCTGCTGTCAGGATATATTGATCATCTAATGAAAAAATTGGGTTTAGAATGAATCTCAGTGAAATCAACCCCCTTCCTTTCAAAGGGCAGTGACTTTAATCAAGTCCCTACAGGGAAGCCGAAACTCATCAAGTGAGCCCCCTCCTACCCCCACCCCCCACAATTGCAAGAGATAGATGGAAAACTACAGGTCATTGATCCCCAGGTAAAGTCTCTGCTAGATTTGGCCACAGCTCCAGCATTTTTAGGGTACCACAGCGGACCTCTCAACTCTCTATCTTAACTATGTCTTAATGTAAATGTAGTGCTGTAAGTAAAAACAACTTAATGGAAATATAAGGCTGAGATTCAATCAAACCTGCACTATGGTGGAACAGAGGATCAAAAGCTGGCAGTGTTTTAAATGATATGTACACATAGACATGAGTATGGTTGGTATTGTCCTCTTCTGACTGCTGCTTTACAAACCTCCCTGCTGCAGTTGATATATTTCAAGTTATTTTCTTGGGTATTGATATTTTTGGGCTTTATTCAAAACATGCCTCAGAACTCACTACAGTGAAATACATTTCAGACTCTATGAAAAGGGTGTGTGAGTTGTCAACACCAAGAAGGACAGCCTCTGGCAAGACATCTGGACATTTGAATATCAAAGTATTCCTCTGCCCATTGAAGTGGCCATAACCCACACAGTATCTCTGCATATTCTAATCAACAATTAGAACGTTTGGTGTGACGACAACGTCAAGTCCTTAGTCAGTAACAACTGGTGTCCAGCTACTGGTTAAATCTGGTTAATTAAGCACATGTATTTTTATCCTCCACAGACATGTTTGAGTCAGGAGGCCTTTTCTCACAATAAAACATTTTGATCTCCATGAATTCAAACTATTATTGACTTGGAAACCTCATAAACAAAGCCTGCAGTTTAAATGTTTATCTTGGTGCATCTATTAATAATCTGGCTGCCATGTTTTGACCCCCAACCACTTCCTCCATACCATAGGTCACCTGTATGGATTCAACTATTCCGTTATAAAATGTTTCTTTAATAGTTCTGAGAGTGAACACTGCTTGCTGATGAATTACACAGAGAGACAGAAAGAAAGGGGAATAGGGGCAGACAGAAAGAAAGAAAGACAGACAGACAGACAGACAGACAGACAGACAGACAGACAGACAGACAGACAGACAGACAGACAGACAGACAGACAGACAGACAGACAGACAGACAGACAGACAGACAGACAGACAGACAGACAGACAGACAGACAGACAGACAGACAGACAGACAGACAGACAGACAGACAGACAGACAGACAGACAGACAGACAGACAGACAGACAGACAGACAGACAGACAGACAGACAGACAGACAGACAGACAGACAGACAGACAGACAGACAGACAGACGGAGAGAGATGGAGATGGAAGTTAGAGAGGTCCTAATTGACAGCTTGTCACTGCATTTTTTTTTTTTTTATCTTGGCGGTTTGCAGTTTGCAAAGTTAAATCATGTTTCCTGGATTGCAATTTGCAGAGAACAGGAGGCAGGTAGGATAATAGTGTCTGATTCCCTGGAGTCAAAGGATCTCTTAAATAAAATGTTATCGATCCTGCCCAGTTCTTTTGAACGGGACACACCGGTAACCATGGTTATGGGGCTACCCTCTCGCCGAAGAAATTGTTTCCTCAGGAGAGCTGAATGGCCGTCGGCGTGACAATTGGTATGTGAAACGACTTTCTAATAGAAAATGCGGTCCAAGGTGTCCATCTCACTGGACTACAGATAACCTGACACAGTCCTCTTCCTCAAGCCTGCTGAGTAGATCACCTCAAGTGAACTCCTCACTTTGCTCAGGGACTGTCTGTGGCCTTGACAACTGCCAAAGCCATTGTAAATCTGGATGGATAGGATAAACGACCAGAGTTGGAAAAAGTCTAAAACAATGGGAATGAAATATAAACTGTCCTTGTAGCACACTGTTCACACTGGAGGAAGTTCCCTTCTAAGTGTTTGAAGTTTTACAATTATGTCCACAGTTGGGGGGTGGGGGAGGAGCTGCCGGTCATCTTTCTTTAGAGTGAGTGTTTTATTAAAGGATCTTTAATAATAATAGGCAAATTAATCAACTGGAGATGTGGACGTCAAGCCAATCCCCTGTCAAGTTATAATGAGCTTTCTGTGAGTGGGTGGGTGTGTGTATGAGGGAGAGAGAGTGGGTGGGTGGGTGTGTGTATGAGGGAGAGAGAGTGGGTGGGTGTGTGTATGAGGGAGAGAGAGTGGGTGGGTGTGTGTATGAGGGAGAGAGAGTGGGTGGGTGGGTGTGTGTATGAGGGAGAGAGAGTGGGTGGGTGTGTGTATGAGGGAGAGAGAGTGGGTGGGTGTGTATGAGGGAGAGAGAGTGGGTGGGTGGGTGTATGAGGGAGAGAGAGTGGGTGGGTGGGTGTGTGTATGAGGGAGAGAGAGTGGGTGGGTGTGTGTATGAGGGAGAGAGAGTGGGTGGGTGGGTGGGTGTGTGTATGAGGGAGAGAGAGTGGGTGTGTGTGTGTATGAGGGAGAGAGAGTGGGTGGGTGTGTGTATGAGGGAGAGAGAGTGGGTGGGTGTGTGTATGAGGGAGAGAGAGTGGGTGGGTGTGTGTATGAGGGAAAGAGAGTGGGTGGGTGTGTGTATGAGGGAGAGAGAGTGGGTGGGTGTGTGTATGAGGGAGAGAGAGCTTGTGAGAAAGTGTTTGTGTGTTTCAGATATATATATATATTTACATTGACAGAGAACTGTGCCTGTGAACACATTCCATTAGAATGGGATTATTTGGTGCTTGTGTGTCTAGGTGGGAACGTGCTTTTTGTGTGAAGGAGAAACTGAGTTTGCAAGTGTGTGTGTGTGTATGTGTGTGTATGTACGTGTGAGCATGTATATGTGTGTGAGCTGCATGTGTAATTGCTTGTGAAAGAGATAGGGAATTTATATATGATGGCAGTCTTCCTTTCCATCTAATGAGTCTACTGCTTCTCTAATAGAGGTCTCAATCTAATGATCCCACACACCTCAGGGGAACAGAGTGGAACAACAGCCTGGCTGTTATCTTCATCTCACTACTTGATTGGCGGGAAGATATACTGTGCATTTAGTAGTACCATGCATAGCTGGAAATAGCATTAGGCACTATAGGCTGTGTGTTTTAGTCACAAAAGTAGTTTCAGCTTTTGGTAAGAATCCTGTGACACAAAAAGAGTGACAGTTAACATATACCAATAGAAAATAGATCCTATGTTATTTTTTTAACAATACAGGATTGGTATTTGGACATTAGGGAAGTAAGCACTGTCATACTGTGACAAAGTTAGCATTTTCAGAGTCAATAGACATGGTTTAAGTGATCACATGAATACAAACATGCACTCTTGCAGTACAACAGAAATGCTATCATACCCCACAAACCCAGTCAACCCATTTTGCAAGAATATTGCCTCATAGGGAGCTGAAAGAGATCCAGATTTCTGGTCCTACCTAGTTCATCCTCTAGGGGGCAGGCTGGCTCAGCATAGGCACACACAATAAACTATGCCAATACCATATACATATACTGTACCACAATTTTTACTTCAAGGTGGACTTTCTCTACCTGAAGTTAAAAGTCCCCAAACAGGAACACAATTTCACATCTCTAAACTCTGCTGTTGGGATAGTCTATAATCCCAGGTTTTGGGATAGTCTCTAATCCCTGGTGTTGGGATAGTCTCTAATCCCAGGTGTTGGGATAGCCTCTAATCCCAGGTTTTGGGATAGTATCTAATCCCAGGTTTTGGGATAGTCTCTAATCCATGGTGTTGGGATAGTCTCTAATCCCTGGTGTTGGGATAGTCTCTAATCCCTGGTGTTGGGATAGTCTCTAATCCCAGGTGTTGGGATAGTCTCTAATTCCTGGTGTTGGGATAGTCTCTAATCCCAGGTGTTGGGATAGTCTCTAATCCCAGGTGTTGGGATAGTCTCTAATCCATGGTGTTGGGATAGTCTCTAATCCATGGTGTTGGGATAGTCTCTAATCCCTGGTGTTGGGATAGTCTCTAATCCCAGGTGTTGGGATAGTCTCTAATCCCAGGTGTTGGGATAGTCTCTAATCCCAGGTGTTGGGATAGTCTCCAATCCATGGTGTTGGGATAGTCTCTAATCCATGGTGTTGGGATAGTCTCTAATCCCTGGTGTTGGGATAGTCTCTAATCCCTGGTGTTGGGATAGTCTCTAATCCCTGGTGTTGGGATAGTCTCTAATCCCTGGTGTTGGGATAGTCTCTATTCCCTGGTGTTGGGATATTCTCTAATCCCTGGTGTTGGGATATTCTCTAATCCATGGTGTTGGGATAGTCTCTAATCCCAGGTGTTGGGATATTCTCTAATCCCTGGTGTTGGGATAGTTTCTAATCCATGGTTTTGGGATATTCTCTAATCCCTGGTGTTGGGATATTCTCTAATCCCTGGTGTTGGAATATTCTCTAATCCATGGTGTTGGGATATTCTCTAATCCATGGTGTTGGGATAGTCTCTAATCCCTGGTGTTGGGATAGCTAAATGAAAACAGGTAATGGTTTACTAGGGTCCCCTGAAACATAATAGCCTTCAAACACAGGTCTGTTGCAGGCAAAATGACTGAGATGACCCTATAGTCAGGGGACATAGGTCTATTGATTGGTCTGTGCAGTTTAATGAGAACAGGGAAGTAATGGGGTGGAGAGTTTAATGAAGTGTTATGGTACAGCCAGACCATTTCTATAGAGTTTAGACACGGTTCCAAAGCATCTAGCAGGTTTATGGGGGAGATGTGACAAACGTTGCCGTAACAATGTCATACAATGTAAATTGTCATTACAGTAAAGTCAAATTTCAACTGTTGTTTAGGACAACCTTGTGTATAGACATGAGGACAAATTGAACATTCAAATAAAAGTGTCAAAGACACAGCTATACTCTAGAGTTTGGGTTTATCAGGAATAAACATATGTACTGTATATCTGTGTTGCTGCATGAGGATTTAACTTAGTAGACACCCCACACACAAATTTGACCATAGCAGTAGGTCTCCCAAAGGCGATGGCTCAGCAAGACTCATTAAAGGCTTTCTATTTCCCTTTAGGCTCAGTTGGAATAACTGTAGCATGGTTGTTTCCTCGGGGCTTTTATCTGAGCAGAGAGCTGGTGCATGGTTGTTTCCTCAGGGCTTTTACCTTAGCAGAGAGCTGGTGCATGGTTGTTTCCTCAGGGCTTTTATCTGAGCAGAGAGCTGGTGCATGGTTGTTTCCTCAGGGCTTTTACCTTAGCAGAGAGCTGGTGCATGGTTGTTTCCTCAGGGCTTTTATCTGAGCAGAGAGCTGGTGCATGGTTGTTTCCTCAGGGCTTTTACCTTAGCAGAGAGCTGGTGCATGGTTGTTTCCTCAGGGCTTTTATCTTAGAAGAGAGCTGGTGCATGGTTGTTTCCTCAGAGGGGTAAATTGTGGCAGCCAAAGCATTTCTCTTTCCATTAAACATGAAAACCCCTCCAGAATGTAATTGAATTGATATACCCTAGCACTCTCTCTCTCTCTGTCGCTCTCTGTCTCTGGTTCTCGGCCACTGTCATTGTTTGCGCGAGGAGCAGGAAGCAGAGAGAACAGAGGTTAGCATGAAGCACCTCATTTATATGGTAATGGAGGAAGGGTCCAGGTGGCTCGCTCAGTGTTCTGAGTCTTCTGACAGGAGAGAGAGAGAGAGAGTGTGTGTGTGTGTGTGTGTGTGTGTGTGTGTGTGTGTGTGTGTGTGTGTGTGTGTGTGTGTGTGTGTGTGTGTGTGTGTGTGTGTGTGTGTGTGTGTGTGTGTGTGTGTGTGTGTGTGTGTGTGTGTGTGTGTGTGTGTGTGTGTGTGTGTGTGTGTGTGTGTGTGTGTGAGAGACAGAAAAAGAGAGAGTAAGAGACAGAAAAAGTGAGAGAGTGAGAGACAGAAAGAGTGAGGGAGTGACAGAAAGAGTGAGGGAGTGACAGACAGACAGACAGACAGACAGACAGACAGACAGACAGACAGACAGACAGACAGACAGACAGACAGACAGACAGACAGACAGACAGACAGACAGACAGACAGACAGACAGACAGACAGACAGACAGACAGACAGACAGACAGACAGACAGACAGACAGACAGACAGACAGACAGACAGACAGACAGACAGACAGACAGACAGACAGACAGACAGACAGACAGACAGACAGACAGACAGGATGCTGAGTGCTAGCCCCCTGATATAGTGAGAATGTGGTCAGGTCCTCTTGAGTCACTCCAAAGGCTGATGTGGGATCAGAGCGCTCCAGTGTCCAAAGTCCTCACGGCTCATTATCGCCTGTTGAAAGTGTAATGAAAAACACACCAACTGAACTGACCCCAGGCGACTGACTCATTAGTGCCCAGGGAGCAACTTCAAACACAACCCCTGAACTGTTTGTCTCATTATCTGTCTATATAATGCTCATACTGTGCATCTGTATCATCTGTGTATCTTTCTGTGCAGCAAATTAAAGTCACAGAGACTTTATGGTAACATTTCAGTCGGTGGGTTGTGTATATTTTTTTCATATCTTCAGTTGTTGACTAACAAGCACTTAGGAATTGTTGTGTTTTATTAATATGTCATGTATTGCTTACTAAATGTGTTAGTTCTAATGTAGGACCCCCTGCAGTAAAGCATAAAGCATTCAGTGTGTTATGCGAGTTTGGTGTGTGTGTGTGTGTGCCTGCGTATGTTAATCAATTCCTTGGTTAATAAGTATTTTTATGGACTATCACAGCAACTTCGCTGAGAGAAGCTTTCTGCCCTAGGGTAAAGGTTCTCCTCACTAACAAGGCTAGATGGTGCTCTCCTATTTCATTTCTGCCTCGTTCCATTTCTCTATGCTTGTGCTGCAATATGTCTGCAATGGAATAAGGTTTTGCCCGAGGAAGTCTTATTGGAAAGGCTAGGGACAATGATGTAGCATGTGCCACATGCTATGCCATAAATACTACATACAACTCCCTCTGACCTCTCTCTGAGGTTTTAGCTTCTGTAATGTTTTGTAAAGACTTGAGTGCAACACCACACTTGGCCAAACCAAGGTCTCACAAAAAACACTTGTGGATACTGTCACAGATTGAACTGATTCTAACTTTAGATATACACTGTGTACACTATGCATGTATCTCTGGCCTATTAGTGTTTTGGAGCAGAGTGTGCTCTGTTTCTTCACTGTTCAGTCCTTTTAGTTGGGCACAGATAGTACACACTTCCATAGCTGCAGTCGCGCCTCTCTTCTCCTCCCCTCTCAGCCCCGCGCCTCGTTTGTTTTGTGTTTCATCACAGAGTGAGATCTAAAGGGGACATATCTTTGATGTGTGATCACAACCCTCTGTCATCCCTTCCACAACCCTCCACCAACCCTCTGTCATCTCTCCCACAACCGTCTCACAGAGAAAAACGCCTAAATACACCCTGTTTTCCCGCAGTGCTGCCATGGTTTCTACAGACACTTTGAGGAGTGATTCCTCGCTCACTGAAAAGCCTCACAGGCAAATCCCATGTTGACAGGGAAAGTAGATTGAAGATCTTCAGATGGACGGAGTCCTAGCTTTTCAAGCTGTCGTCTGACCAAAGACAAACAATCTTTCCTCTTTCTTGGGTCCTTTTCCATTATGTGTGTATCCTACTGTAGAATGAGGTTAAAGTTCCATTAAAAGCAAACCTCTTCCACACTTACTTTACGGAATTCAAAATGACAATGCTTGTCTTTCATAATTTGGTCAGATATACTTGGATGTGTAGTGTCAGCGTTTGTTGCTGGCATGTCATGCCTAAATTTGCTAATCTTGCCTATGAAAAAATGATTAAAGTAGTTGGCAATATCAGTGGGTTTTGTGATGAATGAGCCATCTGATTCAATGAATGATGGAGCGGAGTTTGGTGCTCCAAAGCTTTTTACTATCATTCTTTGTCATTTATCTTTGTTTCATAGTGTAGTTTCTTCTTCTTTTTATTCAGTTTAGTCACATGATTCTCAATTTGCAGTATGTTTGCCAATCGGTTGTACAGTCAGACCTACTTTCCATCTCTTTTCCTCATCCTTCTCAACCATACATTTTTTTAAATTCCTTATCAAACCACAGGGTTTTAACCATTTTTACATTCATTTTCTTAATGGGTGCATGTTTATTAGTAACTGGGATAAGCAATTTCATAAACGTGTCAAGTGCAGCATCTGGTTGCTCGTCATTACACACCATTGACCAACAAAATATTCTTCACATCAACAACATAGGAATCAATGCAAAAGTTATTGTATGACCTCTTATACACTATATTAGGCCCAGCCTTTGGAACTTTGGTTTTCCTAGATATGGCTACTAAATTGTGATCACTACTGTACATCCGATGGATTAGGCAACTGCTTTCAAACAAATTTCCGCAGCATTAGTAAAGATGTCATCAATACATGTTGATGATTTCATTCCTCTACTGTTTGTAACTTCCCTGGTAGGTTGATTGATAACCTGAACCAGTTACAGTTTGAAGCTCTCTTGAGTGGGCAACCTGATGAAAGACAGTCAATATTTAAATCACCCAGAAAGTATACCTCTGTATTGATATCACATACATTATCAAGCATTTCACACGTTATCCAGATACTGACTGTTAGCACTTTGTGGTCTATAGCAGCTTCCCACACGAATGTGCTTTAGGTGAGGCAGGTGAAAAGTATTTAACATGAGATCCTTTCTAAGTTTTAGGGGAATGTGGTTCTGAATATAGACCACAATACCGCTCCCGTTGGCATTTCTGTCTTTTCCGTAAATGTATTGCTACCACTGTATCATCAAAGGCATTATCTAAGTGAGTTTCAGAGATGGTCAGAATATGAATGTCATCTGTAACAAGCAAATGATTGATTTCATGAGCTATTTTTTCTTAAGCTACATATGTTAACCTGGGCTATTTTTTCTTAAGCTACATATGTTAACCTGGGCTATTTTTTCTTAAGCTACATATGTTAACCTGGGCTATTTTTTCTTAAGCTACATATGTTAACCTGGGCTATTTTTTCTTAAGCTACATATGTTAACCTGGGCTATTTTTTCTTAAGCTACATATGTTAACCTGGGCTATTTTTTCTAAAGCTACATATGTTAACCTGGGCTATTTTTTAACACTTTTCTGGGATGCTTGATTATTTGTATTGCTTTACTGGGAAGCTTAGCAAAGGTAGACATGCTCTGGTTATCTTTATTCGTGCAGGGTGAGCTGCACACAGTGGACTTCCTACTAGGGCACACCACTTCAGTGCCAACAGTGTCTGTTTCATAGGCATATGATTACTGCATACAATAGCTGCAGGATCAGCAGAGGCATTCAGGGCAGTAAGAGGGACATACATTATGTTATTTACATTGTGTCTTCCAGCGCCCCTGGGATAATGTTCATTTGCTGAAGCATTATGACAACTCAGCGACACAATGGTAGGGATTAAATGAGCTGGACTTGGGTCATTGTTAAGTCATTGGTCTCAACGCAACCTTATATTGCTGTGAAAGGAATCAGGAACCCAAACTAAGTGGGTGGCCTGTCTTTCTGGTCCAGCAGCCACAGGCTAGACGGTCGCTCTAGAAGGCTCTGAAGTGCTCAGTCACCATTACCAGAATGGTACAGACAGCTGTCCAGTGAGGATGGAGGGCTGGTTTGGAGGCAACAGTCCCAGCCAACCAGAGCTAACCACAGCAGGACAGGTGATGGTCTTGTCCAGGAACAACCTCTGAGGGCAACTTTAGCATTATACATTAGTGGGTTAGACTCACAATATTAGATGAAGAGGAGGCTCATAGTTGATTCAACTGTGGATGACAGCTTACTAGTCAGGCACAGCAGGAAAGCAGGGTTGTGTAACGGATTATTTTTACATACTGCACTAATAAAAACTATTTCAGCCAGGACACCTAAGGGAAGTCTATATCTATGCAATTTTAATAGACTGACTAACATAAGGACCAATTACAAAAATACCTCTCCTTAATGATGCTATGTAGCCAAGTCAAGCCTCAGTTTATTTAAAGTGCATTGAACAATGTCTCAACACACTTCACAGAGAAAAGTAATAACTAAAAACAAGAAACACATTGCCTATATTTTTGCCCAAGAAATTGATTTACCACCTGAACTGATCAACCTGTCTAGGCTTGTGGAAATTTACTTTGCTAATGTCATAGTACGAAGCCTATATGATGTGGCCACACTCATGCGCAGCTCTCTCTCTCCCCCGATCCCAAACAAATGATCCATGACTTCCTCTCTGTACATTCTCATTATCTCACCCTTCTCATTATATTTCTGTTGCATTGACATTTTGTCAGGCAATAGTGAAACCACCACACTGCATGCATGTTAATATGAGGAAATGCCAAAGATCACTGAAATAAGCCGTGCCTCTGCGGCCGATGCTGACAGTGATAATTGGGTTGTTGTCTGAACATGGTGCAGAGAAATGAATTGGCTGTTGGGGATAATGAGGGATGTTTGCACCCCCACCCATACCCCCCTTGCTCTTAGACGGGGAGAATGGCCACCGGGGAATGCAGGGAATATGAACACACATCTCTCCACTGGGAAGTAAGATCATTTTTAGAATTATGTATCATGTCCCAAGATAGTTTAATGGTTAATGAGTATATGTTTTCTGTTGTCTCCCCTTAACGTTGTTGTCTCAAGTGAATGTCATGGGAACTATTACAAGGTTGGCATGGGACATTACAATACTGGAAATGTTCTGTGTGTTCAGGAGGCAAGGGATTTCTACCTCTTTCAGAAGGTATATAGGCCTATAAGGCTCAAGGGGAAATAGCTCAGCCAAACTATTTTATACAAAACCCATGTGTGTTTAGATCAGGGCAATTCAATTCCACTCCCTGAGGCCTGAACTGATGACATTTTTATGTTCTACCGGGGAGTTAATACATAGATGTTCTTGAATGGCTAGAGAGTCCACTCACCTGGTGTCCCATGCAGGTCTGACTCAGTTCCTGAAAGGGAAAGAACGGTCACACTTATTTTGGATAGTCTGGATTTTCCATCTGTAGTTGCTCTACAGATGGTCATACTATTAAGACATTATCTGTTGATAAGCAACCGCTTCCTAAGGTTAGGGTTGGGGTTAGAATAAGGGTTAGGGTAAGGGTAAGGGTTAGGAATAAGGTTTAGGGTTAGAGCTAGGGTTAGGTTTAGTAGATTGTTAGTTTAAATGTTACTGTTAGGCTGTAGAGCAGGGACTTTCCAAATCAAGTGTTACTGAAAGTCAACAGTGCCGTGGTCATGAATAGACTACGTTCTTCACAGCTCAGACCCATGTTCCTTTTACCTCATCATTATATCACTTTCACTACTTCAAAAGGAACAATATAGAACCTGCCTCACCACCAGTAGCACTGTTTCTTTCAGCGAATCTACATCTATGTTAGTGGAGGCTGGTGACTTGAAAAATTGAGGATGATGGGAGACCCACGGTATAAGCGTGGAACGCATGGAGACGTCAAAGGGTGTTTCAAAAATCATCAAAGATAAATTATTTTAACATAAAGCATTTAATAAAGACATTATAGTGCAATATTATGGGGAATGGGAATGAGAGGGCTACTTACAGTATACAGTGTTGGGAAGGGATTGTGATTGAATGAGAGTATGATGCATGAGTTGAGGTGTTCAGAGTCTTGACTTCAGTGCAGGACAGGATTTGTCTGGGAAGACAAAATACAATAACATAACACATTACACAGTTGGACAAAAGAGCTAAGAATGAGTTAGTCCAAGCAAAGAGTAAAATCATTGATGTGTAATAATGGGATTGTGTTTGTGTATGTGATTGACTCAACATACAGTAATGAGAGACAATTGATAGGGGTATACACAGTGCTTGGAAGGGAAAGAGAGTTGACAATGATAGTGGAGTGGAGTAGTCATCCCCTCTTAATCATGGTGCTGGAGGGGACCTAGCTGGAAATACAAATAGCAGATACATTCCATTACAGCTGTGCCATCGTAGGTTTGAACAACATGTTTCTCCATACAGTTAAACACAGACTGCACATCTCCCCCACTTGACACATCAAGTAGCTCAAGAAATGTTCCTGAATAAAGCCCTGATCATCCACATACCTGATGATAACTGACAACTGCAAGCAGACTGGTGGCACCATAGGTCCCAGAGCGGTGGGGCAATTTTTACTCCCTGGGGCCTGGAGTTTTTCCTTATCTGTTAACCTAACCAGGAAAACGCTGTCAAACTGCAGCAACGTGTTCATATGAATTATATTTAGACTAGATCAGGAGGGGGATGTCCTCTACCCAGACACAGAGACAACAACTGATAGACAAACTCTCAGGGTTGAGCTTGCTTCATGCATGTTTGCATCATGCAAGCCTAAACAACTGTAGTAGGCCTTATAAAAAATGTACTCACATGTGTCATCACTATTATGTTGATTGATTAATTCCAGTTAATAATTTTGGATTGAAAACGTAGAGGCAGCCTAGCCAGACCAATTTTGAATAGAATATATTTTCTCCTGATACACAAATGGACTATAAATAAATAAATAACTTTACCAATTAGTTACCCTGACCAAATGGGACAGCTCACATAAGCTGTAGTAGCCTACAGTTGATCAGGCTGGAAAATTGTCTAGTTTTTATCCAATACAGCATGTCAGATCTCTAATGGGGCAGAGTCCCACCTGTTTTGAGCACCACACTTTTAGGTTAAAAATATATATATATTTTTTGCTTGTTATTTTGGCATTAATACATGTCACATATCAGTTGGCAAACAATGTAAATCAAATGTAATTGAGTTAATAAATCTGCATACAAACATGGTCTCTTTTTTGCTTTCTTGAGTAAGGCAGCTCCAAATTGCAGGTGTTTCAGACGAGCTCAGTGTTTTCTGTGGTGGTGGGGCTAGCCAGCAGAAAATACAGAGTGTTGCGCCTGATAGGCTCATTTTTCTGTCAGTCATGGGACAGTATGTCATCCCCAATTCTAAGGTCAGAGCTCAAAAATGTTAGCCCCTTGGGTTCTTGTAAGGACCGACGCTGAGGAAGAGAAGCAGGTACGGGGAGTAGAACATTTAACATGGAACAGACATCAAACAGGACAGAGACAGCGTAAGAACCGGGTATGCAAAGACAAACAAACATTAATCCTGAAGCAGGTAATAGAGCTTGGGAATAAACAGGTATAGGGGAGATAAGGACACAGGTGATTGAGTCCAATAATCGCTGATGCGCGTGACGGGGAAGACAGGTGTGCGTTCTAATGGTGGCAGGACTGCATAATGCTGGGGAGCCTCAAGTGCCAGGGAGCAGGAGTGACAGTTCTGCCAGAGTTATATTAGAAGTGCCCATCCAAGAAGGCTCAAGGTCATTGGCCACAGATAGAATGACATTAAATAATGTTATATCTACGGTAGCTTTGATTGGACAGATCATGTCAACATCTTACTTTCAAAGTCTTAGCGAACAGTCATCATCAGTTGTCATGAAGTCGACAATCTACTGGCAAATCCTTTTTAATCCTTGTCATATGAAGATAAATAACGAAGAGAAATTATAGATAAAACGTATCGGTGTCATTGGCCATTGTACATAAAGATTACACAACAAGTTGGAAATCGCAAATTCAACAATGAGTCGTTTGGAAGGAATCAGTGGCTAACTGAAATCGTTCCAAAGAAACCACTAATGTTAGCCTGCTCATCAGTGGAGTGGCTGTGTTCTTAGACAATACAGAAACTAAAAAACCACCCTCGTCACACCCTGACCTAACCAAAATAATAAAGAAAACGAAGATAACTAAGGTCAGTCATCGCTTGCTCATTAATGTCTTAATCGACATTACAGATGACATCTTATCCGCTTGTCGTCCCCTTATGCCATAATTTGTACATCTCAATTGTCAGTAGAAACCACATTTGTTTTAAAAGGCAGTAAATGAGGCTGAATTAACTGTTTGGCTGCCAGACAAGGCTCTGCTGAAAGCCAGGTTTAGCAGAGGTAAGGTGTTGGGACTCTGCTGTGGGACAGCTTTATGTAGGCCCTAACAGTTTCTGTGCACGGTTTGTCACCATTATAGTCCAATTAATGTATTGTTTAGTGGCTTTGGTGGCATGCATCCCACATTTTCGCTGCTGCAACATTTATGTAATGACTTTTTGCTTGTCTGTCCGGAGTGATTATGTTATCATCTTCGCTAAATAAATACTGGAGGAAGGTGGAAATCCTACTTGAGCGCGCACAAAAAAAATTTGCTGCGTCAACCTCTCGCTTTCAGTGTTGCCAATTTAGCGACTTTGTTGCTATATTTAGCGAGTATTCAGAACCCTCTAGCGACACATTTTTTACAAAGCGACTCGGGACAAATCTGGCGACTTCTTCTGGTGTTATTGGAGACTCTGACGTGAAAGCATTTATCGTTCTTACTCTTCTCAACAAGCAGCGGGTAATGCCGTGGTCAGGAGAAGTTCACCCCTCCGGTCCAGACGGCAAATGATTCACTCATGCGGAAAGCGATGGCAGGCTGATACCGCCCTGGCTTACATAAAAAAAAAATAAAAAATAAAACCTGAATTAGGGCCAGACGGCAAATGATTCACTCATGCGGAAAGCGATGGCAGGCTGATACCGCCCTGGCTTACATAAAAAATAAAATAAAAAATAAAACCTGAATTAGGGCCAGACTAGTTACCATAATTTTCTCACATTGACACTTTTTTTTCTTCTCTTTTTTGGTCCATTTAGATTGTATACATTTTTTTTAATGTTATGGTTAAAAATGTTTATATTGTAGACTTGTTGTAAGTGGACCATAAGGTTAAAAACCAAACCAAATTAACTAAACTAAAATAAAATATAAAACTAAGTAACTCTGCCAGAGTGTCTCTTTTGGGTCACTTTGGCCTGTCCCAAGCCTGGATAAAGGAGGAGGGTTGGAATTGTGACATAAAAACCCCCAGAATCGACAGAAGAAAGTTGATTTGTAGTTCTAAACATATTTAGGATGTTTTTATCTCTCCCATGACTTTGTTCCTCTCTCCTACAGCGTCCATCCCAATTACATGCACATGGCAAATTATGCAAATTAGGCGATGATGTCATTTAGCTACTTCTAGCGACATTTAGCTACTTTTAGGACAGCCAATAGTTACTTTCCTTACTGAGGAGTTGACAACACTGCTCTCTTTAATCTAACTTTTAATGGATGATGTGATGGAAGCCATCAAATCATTCTGAATTGATTTTGACATCCCAGAAAAGACAGTAGAAAGTTACATATGTTCAGCAAGTAAAGCATCGTAACATGCAATTACCACTGCAAGCTCCTTGTATTTGCACTTGTTAGCGGAACCTCTAAAAGCCAATGCTTGCCTGCCCAAAAATGCAGTGGTGTTGATAAACCGCTTGAGAAACATCCCTGCTTCTTCTTACTTTTTCGTTGTTGCTCAGTTTGAATACGCAGACTTCATCATCGACACAGCTCTTTCCCAGAAGCTTGAATCTGATGTGGGCATTTATATGCTCCCTGCTTTTGTTTTGCCGTTTAGCTTAACGATCGATGTTCTTCAGGTCACTGTACCCCTCTTTCGCCCAAGACTCAGACTTTCCAAAAAAGCAGACAAGGCCAACAATACAGGCGGCTTGATGAAAGGCTCCCTGGCCTGTTAACCAGCTGTACTTTTGATACCAATTGGTAGTGAACGGCCTCACCTTTTCATCCTTCTTCATGAAACTGATCTGAGGCAGAGGTCGACCCTCGGTTTTCATTCGCACCTTTTCCGTGTAGCCCTGAGAATGAAAGGAGTTCTTCAACAAAAAGTCAAAGAAAATTACGTTTGCGGTGAAAACTGGACACTGAAGCTGGTAGCTAGCTAGCTAACGTTAACTTACTGCTACTTGCTACTGAAGTTAGCAAGGCACATTGAAATAAATTGCACTAAATTGCAGTAACTGGACACAAAAAAATAATAATTCTAAAACCAAGAAAACAATTTAGAATCTACATCCTCCGTATCCTGTAATTTGACTAAACAAATTTCAATTGAATAATATCCCTAAAATGCTCAAGTATCACTTTTAATTATCTATCCAATAATGCCACCAAGCTTCTCAACACAAACACCCCCATAATGCTCTGCGGCACAACCCCAATATGACACACTAGGTTAACCTCTTGCTCCTACCTGGCATGCAGGCGTCCCATCTAGAGCTCTGTACTTCCGGCGCCGACTGAGATGGCCGCCTCGCTTCGCGTTCCTAGGAAACTATGCAGTTTTTTGTTTTTTTACGTGTTATTTCTTACATTAGTACCCCAGGTCATCTTAAGTTTCATTACATACAGTCGAGAAGAACTACTGAATATAAGATCAGTGTCAACTAACCATCAGTACGACCAAGAATATGTTTTCCGCGACGCGGATCCTGTGTTCTGCCTTACAAACAGGACAACGGAATGGATCGCATGCAGCGACCCAAGGAAACGACTCCGAAAAAGAGGGAAACGCGGTGGTGTTCTGGTCAGACTCCGAAAAAGGGCACATCGCGCACCACTTCCCAGCATTCTTCTTGCCAATGTCCAGTCTCTCGACAACAAGGTTGACGAAATCCGAGCAAGGGTGGCATTCCAGAGGGACATCAGAGACTGCAACGTTCTCTGCTTCACGGAAACATGGCTTACTGGGAAGACGCTATCCAGGGCGGTGCAGCCAACGGGTTTCTCCACGCATCGCGCCGACAGAAACATACATCTCTCTGGTAAGAAGAGTGGCGGGGGCGTATGCCTCATGACTAACGGGACATGGTGTGATGAAGGAAACATACAGGAACTCAAATCCTTCTGTTCACCTGATTTAGAATTCCTCACAATCAAATGTAGACCGCATTATCTTCCAAGAGAATTCTCTTCGATTATAATCACAGCCGTATATATCCCCCCCAAGCAGACACATCGATGGCTCTGAACGAACTTTATTTAACTCTTTGCAAACTGGAAACCATTTATCCGGAGGCTGCATTCATTGTAGCTGGGGATTTTAACAAAGCTAATCTGAAAACAAGACTCCCTAAATTTTATCAGCATATCGATTGCGCAACCAGGGGTGGTAAAACCTTGGATCATTGCTACTCTAACTTCCGCGACGCATATAAGGCCCTGCCCCGCCCCCCTTTCGGGAAAGCTGACCACGACTCCATTTTGCTGATCCCTGCCTACAGGCAGAAATTAAAACAAGAGGCTCCCATGATGAGGTCTGTCCAACGCTGGTCAGACCAAGCTGACTCTACACTCCAAGACTGCTTCCATCACGTGGACTGGGACATGTTTCGTATTGCGTCAGATGGAAATATTGACGAATACGCTGATTCGGTGTGTGAGTTCATTAGAATGTGCGTCGAAGATGTCGTTCCCATAGCAACGATAAAAACATTCCCAAACCAGAAACCGTGGATTGATGGCAGCATTCGCGTGAAACTGAAAGCGCGAACCACTGCTTTTAATCAGGGCAAGGAGTCTGGTAACATGTCCGAATATAAACAATGCAGCTATTCCCTCCGCAAGGCTATTAAACAAGCTAAGCGTCAGTACAGAGACAAAGTGGAATCTCAATTCAATGGCTCAGACACAAGCGGCATGTGGCAGGGTCTACAGGCAATCACGGACTACAAGAAGAAATCCAGCCCAGTCACGGACCAGGATGTCTTGCTCCCAGGCAGACTAAATAACTTTTTTTGCCCGCTTTGAGGACAATACAGTGCCACTGACACGGCCTGCAACGAAAACATGCGGTCTCTCCTTCACTGCAGCCGAGGTGAGTAAGACATTTAAACGTGTTAACCCTCGCAAGGCTGCAGGCCCAGACGGCATCCCCAGCCGCGCCCTCAGAGCGTGCGCAGACCAGCTGGCCGGTGTGTTTACGGACATATTCAATCAATCCCTATACCAGTCTGCTGTTGCCACATGCTTCAAGAGGGCCACCATTGTTCCTGTTCCCAAGAAAGCTAAGGTAACTGAGCTAAACGACTACCGCCCCGTAGCACTCACTTCCGTCATCATGAAGTGCTTTGAGAGACTAGTCAAGGACCATATCAGCTCCACCCTACCTGACACCCTAGACCCACTCCAACTTGCTTACCGCCCAAATAGGTCCACAGACAATGCAATCTCAACCACACAGCACACTGCCCTAACCCACCTGGACAAGAGGAATACCTATGTGAGAATGCTGTTCATCGACTACAGCTCGGCATTCAACACCATAGTACCCTCCAAGCTCGTCATCAAGCTCGAGACCCTGGGTCTCGACCCCGCCCTGTGCAACTGGGTACTGGACTTCCTGACGGGCCGCCCCCAGGTGGTGAGGGTAGGCAACAACATCTCCTCCCCGCCGATCCTCAACACGGGGGCCCCACAAGGGTGCGTTCTGAGCCCTCTCCTGTACTCCCTGTTCACCCACGACTGCGTGGCCACGCACGCCTCCAACTCAATCATCAAGTTTGCGGACGACACAACAGTGGTAGGCTTGATTACCAACAACGACGAGACGGCCTACAGGGAGGAGGTGAGGGCCCTCGGAGTGTGGTGTCAGGAAAATAACCTCACACTCAACGTCAACAAAACTAAGGAGATGATTGTGGACTTCAGGAAACAGCAGAGGGAACACTCCCCTATCCACATCGATGGAACAGTAGTGGAGAGGGTAGCTAGTTTTAAGTTCCTCGGCATACACATCACAGACAAACTGAATTGGTCCACTCACACTGACAGCGTCGTGAATAAGGCGCAGCAGCGCCTATTCAACCTCAGGAGGCTGAAGAAATTCGGCTTGTCACCAAAAGCACTCACAAACTTCTACAGATGCACAATCGAGAGCATCCTGGCGGGCTGTATCACCGCCTGGTACGGCAACTGCTCCGCCCTCAACCGTAAGGCTCTCCAGAGGGTAGTGAGGACTGCACAACGCATCACCGGGGGCAAACTACCTGCCCTCCAGGACACCTACACCACCCGTTGTTACAGGAAGGCCATAAAGATCATCAAGGACATCAACCACCCGAACCACTGCCTGTTCACCCTGCTATCATCGAGAAGGCGAGGTCAGTACAGGTGCATCAAAGCTGGGACCGAGAGACTGAAAAACAGCTTCTATCTCAAGGCCATCAGACTGTTAAACAGCCACCACTAACATTGAGTGGCTGCTGCCAACACACTGTCATTGACACTGACCCAACTCCAGCCATTTTAATAATGGGAATTGATGGGAAATGATGTAAATATATCACTAGCCACTTTAAACAATGCTACCTTAAATAATGTTACTTACCCTACATTATTCATCTCATATGCATATGTATATACTGTACTCTACATCATCGACTGCATCCTTATGTAATACATGTATCACTAGCCACTTTAACTATGCCACTTTGTTTACTTTGTCTACACACTCATCTCATATGTATATACTGTACTCGATACCATCTACTGTATGCTGCTCTGTACCATCACTCATTCATATATCCTTATGTACCTATTCCTTATCCCCTTACACTGTGTATAAGACAGTAGTTTTGGAATTGTTAGTTAGATTACTTGTTGGTTATCACTGCATTGTCGGAACTAGAAGCACAAGCATTTCGCTACACTCCCATTAACATCTGCTAACCATGTGTATGTGACAAATTAAATTTGATTTGATTTGATTTGAAATGCAAATGCGCTACGCTAAATGCTAATAGTATTAGTTAAAACTCAAACGTTCATTAAAATACACATGCAGGGTATTTAATTAAAGCTACACTCGTTGTGAATCCAGGCAACAAGTCAGATTTTTAAAATGCTTTTCGGCGAAAGCATGAGAAGCTATTATCTGATAGCATGTAACACCCCAAACGTAACGTCATTTTTTAAAATTCAAAATGTCGACGATAAACTTTCACAAAACACTTCGAAATACTTTTGTAATGCAACTTTAGGCATTAGTAAACGTTAATAAGCGTTCAAATTAATCACGAGACGAAGTGTTTTCTATAGGGGTCCGTCTTGAAATACTGTCCGTGTTGACATCGTGTGGAAGCTGTAGGTACTGCAACCTCAGCCCTATTTAATGTCTTTCGCCCATAACAATGGGTTGAAGCGGCGGATGGATATATTTTTCCACTTTCAGTGATCAGATTTTCCTGCACTTTTCAATGAAACGCATGTTCTGTTAAAGTCACAGCCGTGATTTAACCAGTTTTATAAACGTCTGAGTGTTTTCTATCCACACATACTAATCATATGCATATACTATATTCCTGGCATGAGTAGCAGGGCGCTGAAATGTTGCGCGATTTTTAACAGAATGTTTGAAAAATTAGGGGGTAGGAGATCTGATCTTAATCCTATGATTGGATGGACAACATGACAGTTCACTGCAAACGTTTTGATTGGGATGGAGTAGGCCTACGAGCCTCCCAGGTTTTGTATTGAAGTCAATGTACCCAGAGGAGGACAGAAGCTAGCTGTCCTCTGGGTACACCATGGTGCTACCCCAGAAAGTGTTGTTGAAGTTACTATAGACTTTCATTGCAAAACAGTGTGTTTTAATAAATTATTTGGTGACGTGAATATATTTAGTATAGTTGTATCTCAAAAGGATAACTTTTTTAGTGTTTCACTATTTTTATGAAATTTCACTGAGGAGGATGGTCCTCCCCTTCCTTCTCTGAGGAGCCTCCACTGGTCTATGTCTATATCAAGGCCCCAGCTAATATATTGAAGAAGCCTTCTCCATATAAATGGTCATACTGCAAGCTCAGTGACCAGGAACACCTGCATGCATTTTACTGGGTTGGTTGTTCTTGAATGGGATCTAAACTAATAACCAGAGAATAGGACATGCTGTATGTGGGAGAGGTGTGAACGTGAAAACATATGCTTTGAAATCGCCCATGTTACCTATATCGCATATTAAAACCTCCTGTTCTCTCTCTCTCTCTCATTACAAGACAACACCCACCCACGACAGCCCTCATTCTTGCTCTCTCTCACATCCTCCCTCTCTTCCCCTCCATCAACTCTTTCCGTCTCGTTCCCTCCTTTTTATATCTCTCTCTATCTACGGAGAAGGCTGAGAGACAGGCAGGCAGACAGGTGTGAAATCTCTGAAAAGACTGCTTCATCTCCTTCACCCACACAATTAAAACAGTGTTCCCTCCATTAAACCATGGCCTCCTGCAGGCCACACGGGAGGGAGACCCCTTAACCCTGCGCCAATTATCTATAGGGTGGCCCAATGTCCCAGTAACAAGCTTTGGGTTTGTAGTGGTCTGTGTGGCAGGTCATTTCTTTTGAGCTGCAAGTCTGACCTAAGCTCACCTTAAGTCCCAGTGATCCATTTGCTCTCTAAAATAAAACGCCATAAGAAACACTGTGTGTATCTCTATGTGTAGGCTACAGTATCGTGTCCATGTCTGCAGGTGTTAGTATGTTTGTCTGTATGTTACGGCCCTGCTACGCCACGTTGCAGTCTACACGTTTCATACATGTGGCTTAACCAGATGCATTGTATGCTGACCGTTAGTGGAGAAGCTAAATGGAAAGCTCACAGCCCTACAGTATAAAATAAAACAAAACAAAAAATACATTTTTCTACACTGCCATGTGTTTTGGTGAAACATTTGAACTGCATCCATTTGCTGTTGCTGTGATACAGAAGCATAAAAAGAGGTTTGCTGATTTGTTCAGGGTTCAGATTTTGTGTGTTGTCAGTCACGTCCATATGTGGGTGAGTTGGATATTATCTTTGTGTGTACAGTATGGGAGACATATGGATTTCTAAATATATCATTGCAGCAGAACGGTCGGTATTCACACTGATACGTCTGAGAGTGACAGGAGGAATAGCTGAGGCTTTATTAGCTCATCCATCTCTATCCCTCTGTATGAAGATGGAACACACTCCCATCCCCCAAACCCTGCCAGCCCTGAGCCTGAAGATAACACAATAATGATGCAATGGTCTCAACGTACATTACACTAATATTTCCACATGGGTGTACCTCACCAACCTCAATCCCCAAGGTTTTTATTCATGAGAAATGAGTGCGGATGATTGACTATGTTTCTTTGAGCAGGTGATTGTGTTTGCCAAATGTAATAATGCGTGTGTCGGTGTGTGTGTGTGTTTCGGGGATTGAATGTTTGTAATGTGCATTTCTATGTGTGTGTGTGTCTATGTGCTCGTGTGTGTGAGTATCTGTGTGTGTGCGTGTGTGTATCCTCTCTCTGAGTCTGGAGCTGTCAGTAAATGGCCCCTCAGCCCCACTCCTGTGTTTGTTTATTCTATGCCGGGCACAGGGGTGGTGGCAAACAGATGGGCATCCATGAATTATGGAAATTCAGGGGATTTAATTAACCACTACACACACGGCTGGATCACAGAGCTTCGTCTGAGGGGTGCGGGCCGTCATGGGTCGTTGAGCCGTGGAGGGAACCGGGCTATAGTGATACCCCTGGGCTATGGAGCTGACTGAGAACGGGTGTAGAAACCCAATGGGTGCCAGCTGCCGGGACCGTGGGTTAAGACGTTAATACTCACAGCTCAACTAGGAAGAAGTGCATTGGGTCACACTTTATTTGGATAGTCCGGGTTTGTCATCTGCAGATGCTCTACAAATGGTCACACCATCAACAAACTAGTATCTGTTGATAAGCAACTTCTGTTAGGTTTAGAATAAGGGTTAGGATTAGGGTTAGGACTAAGGTTAGGGTTAAATTTAGGGTTAGGATAAGGTTAGGGCTAGTTGTTAGTAGATAGTTGAAATGTTACTGATAGTCTGTAGAGCATCTACAGATGGACTATTCATATAAAGTGTTACACTGCATTGAGGGACCCAAAACAAACATAGGACATAGTATGTGCAATATTAGGACACATGTCAAGTAACACTGGGTTTGTAGTATCTGAATGATGATGCTCTCTGACTTCAAATTATTGAGGACTTTCAGTAAAGTATTATCAAATACATTTGCATGTCATAGTAAAAGTTCTTAATCATACTGTTTATCCATACAGCAAGTGAAGAAATGATGTCTCTGAGCATTTTTCTCAGGCCCCGTCAGTGAACACTGATACACCCTCCATCCCTCCACCCCACCACCTATACCCATCCACCCTAGCTTCCTCCATCCTGAGAAATGAGAAGGGACAGCCTTAGTCAGGGACCGGCACAACAGGCAATTAAAAAGGAATTAAGAGCGTGCAGGGGAAATCAGATATGATACACAATGCCTCGTAAATGTCAGCGTTATTATTGTGTTGTTGATTCTCCATTTCTCCTGCTGCTGTTGCCGTTTCAGAAGCAGGGACATATAATCCAGCAGACTTAATGAAGCTGCCGGCAGCGGCGAGGGTCTCGGCGAGGGTCTCGGCGAGGGTCTCGACACCAGCGGCGAGCGCCCATGACCTTTCCCTTCCTCAGAGCCTTCTCTGGGATGCCTTGGCTCCAGAGAAGAGGCGAAAGCTATTAGCCGTGATGGATTACTGTCTGCCTACGTGTAGGATTTTTGTGTTAGTCTGTTTGCCATCATAAAGTCTGTTCTGACTGCTTGCTTGTCTATATGTCTGTGTTTTTTGTCTGGTTTTGTTAACTCTGTTTTCATGTTTTCCTTGTTGTCAGTTGTCTGTAATGATAACAACATAATGGGCTTGTTTGACATTGCAGTTGACAGTGCAGGGGACTGCCGAATGACTGATCTTCAAAGAACCTTGCACTCATTATTATTTGTAGATCAGTCAGTCAATTTACCCATGATACATTGTGGTTTTGATCCTCTTGAACAGGGGCAATATATTTTTTATATTCTTCCTGTTTGTCTCATTGTGGTTGATTTTCAAACCTCTGTTTAGCAATTCCCGTTTTCATTTTTTATTTATTTAACCTTTATTTAACTAGGCAAGTCAGTTAAGAACAAATTATTATTTACAATGATGGCCTAGGAACAGTGGATTAACTGCCTTGTTCAGGGGCAGAATGACAGATTTTTACCTTGTCAGCTCAGGGATTCGATCTAGCAACGTTTTGGTTACTAGTCCAACGCGCTAACCACTAGGCTACCTGCCACCCCAAAACTACTGTATGTTTGACAGTCTTTCTAGTCTAGTCTATTGCTTTTGGGCGACCAACCTGACTATCTGACGTGAAATATTTAACGATGGGCTTAAGGATTCATGATTTGTTCCCTCCAAATGAATTCCCTGCATTGGAAACCGATTGGCTACCCCTGTGGCAGTCCCCGAACACCCTCTCCCCCACAGCCATCTATTCCATAGCAGTCAAATAAGTCCAATGAACAGAGGAGAAAATAAAATGAAAAATTGTGAGGGCAGAATGAAACTCAGGACAGGTCAAATGAACAGCCTTGGGTGGACAGTAGACACACAGATCACACCGTCCGAATATAGAACACTCAGGTCCCTGGGCAGAAATAGAAAGGGATAGCCTCATCCACAGGTTATTACGTATGGCTTCAACATGACAGATATGCTATATTACATTCCCTAATGGGTTCTTCACGGGCCAGGTAAACAAGGCTCTTTAATACATTCATCTCTTCATAGAGGTTTTTAGAGACAGCGCTATTGGAAGCATGTAGAAATCCATAAATCAATGTTGTGGCCGAATGGACTGTAAACTGAACAACGAGGAGCATTTTTCAAAAGTGAAATGTACATTGCAATGTTTCATGAATAACCTTTGTGTTATGTTAAGGTGTGAAAGGCTGTTATTTATGATAAACGTGAAAGGGATGCTGCCATTTTGTTTTGCTGCATAGAGTGTGTAGAGAGCGAGAGATGTACAACTCCAGATAATGGCAGAGACATTCTGATGGTCATAACCCCAATTGGTAGATACAATCTTGTCCCATCGCTGCAACTCTCGTACGGACTCGGTAGAGGCAAATGTCGAGCGCCGCGCATCCCCCGAAAAACAACCCCTCCAAGCTGCACTGCTTCTTGACACAATGCACGCTTAACCCGGCAGCACCAATGTGTCCACCTGACGACCGTGTCAGCGTGCATGTGCCCTCCCATAACCTGGACGACGCTAGGCCAGTTGTGCGTCTCCTGGTCCCGGCCGGCTGCGACACAGCCCGGTATCAAACCAGGATCTGTAGTAGCGGCGCCAGTACTACGATGCAGTGCCTTAGGGCCTCCCAAGTGGAGCAGAGGTCTATCACAGAGACATTCTGAGGTCACAGAGATGCAGCTCATCATCATATTTACCTGGAAGAAGGTAAAACATTTAATTGAAGTTTCCCAGACAACAAATGGAGTAAACAAGTTTACCTGAGCGGTAACAAGAAGAAATATAAGCTCTGTATCACACTGCACAAGAACATACTCACACACGTATGCAAGTACACAGACACAGCAGTGAGGTATAGACAACACCCTGAGACACTAATTGTATCCTCTTCTGCCAGAACTGGAAAATAATATTGGAGAGAGCAAAGAAGAAAATGGTGTGTGGTCATACTGTAGGTGTGTGAGATGTGTGTAAGGTTTGTGGTCATACTGTAGGTGTGTGTGAGGTGTGCACTGTTTTTGCGTACGCATTCTAGCAGAAATGTGTGTGCAGACAGTATGTGAGTCCTTAGGCGTGAGTGTGTGTTCCCTTGTTCTCCATCCCTGTCTCTCAGTCAGTCCTCAGGTTGTCTTTGCTCATCTTCTGTATAACTGAACTGGATGACAGCCATCTGACATCAGGATGAAAGACACTATTACCAGCTGAGTTTCTGGCCAGTGACATGACCTGAATGAAGACTGGAGCACACACACACACACACACACACACACACACACACACACACACACACACACACACACACACACACACACACACACACACACACACACACACACACACACACACACACACACACACACACACACACACACACACACACACACACACACACACACACACACACACACACACACACACACACACCAAATGTCATATCCATATACAGTACCAGGCAAAAGTTTGGACACACCTACTCATTCCAGTTTAAATGTTTACTATTCTCTACATAGTAGAATAATAGTAAAGACATCAAAACTATGAAATAACACATATGGAATCATGTATTAACCAAAAAAGTGTTGAACAAATCTAAATATATTTTATATTTGAGGTTCTTCAAAGTAGCCACTGCACATTCCCCCCTAACTAATGTCTTCATAAAGCTGCATGCGTTGTCTGACTCTCTCTCCATGTTGTGTCTGTGTACAACACAATATCCATCTCTCTCTGTCTGTAGTGCATTCTCTGTTCCTGTTTCAGGATCTCCCTGCGCTCTGTAATCTGTGTCTCTGTCTCTGTGCGTGCCTGTGCACTGATGGCCCTACTGTGTGAGTGTGGGTGGCAGAGAGAAGCAACTGCACAGGCACCGTGCTCTGTCTCCATGCCCTTGAGCTGTAATTGGCTGAATCTCACTGATAACGAAGGCTTTAGGGCAGGGAAACCACAGCTCCCAATCAGCCAGCTGTCAATCATTCCTGCTGCCAAACTAATACCTGGGATAACGGCAGAAGAGTCCAACAAGTTCATCCTAGAGATAGAGTTGTGGTTATCCTCTCAGAGGCAGACAGGGTCTGGTACTCTGAGTACAGCACCGTGATACCGCCATAGACACTCTGAGGGCTGGTGCTTTCAATGGAGAATCTTTTTTTTAAAGGTGGAATATACAGTGCCTTGCAAAAGTATTCATCCCCCTTGGTGTGTTTACTATTTTGTTGCATTACATCCTGTAATCTGTATTTTTATTTGGATTTCATGCAGTAGACATGCACAAAATTGTCCAAATTGGTGAAGTGAAAAATAAATAAATAAATAAAAGTGGTGCGTGCATATGTATTCACCTCCTTTGCTATGAATTTAAAAAAGTATTTCATCTTTATTTAACCAGGTAGGCAAGTTGAGAACAAGTTCTCATTTACAACTGCGACCTGACCAAGATAAAGCAAAGCAGTGCGACACAAACAACAACACAGAGTTACACATGGGATAAACAAACATACAGTCAATAACATAATAGAAAAGTCTATATACAGTGTGTGCAAATGAGATAAGGTAAGGGAGGTAAGACAATAAATAGGCCATATTGGAGAAATAATTACAATTTAGCAATTAAACACTGGAGTGATAGATGTGCAGAAGATGAATGTGCAAGTAGAGATACTGGTGTGCAAATGAGCAATAAATAAATAAATTAATAACAGCCCCTAAATAAGATCTGGTGCAACCAATTACCTTCAGAAGTCACATAATTATTTAAATTAAGTCAACCTGTGTGCAATCTAGGTGTCACATGATCTGTCATATGATCTGTGTGTATATATACACCTGTTCTGAAAGGCCCTAGAGTCTGCAACACCACTAAGTAAGGGGCACCACTAAGAAAGTGACACCATGAAGACCAAGGAGCTCTCCAAACAGGTCAGGGACAAAGTTGTGGAGAAGTACAGATCAGGGTTGGGTTATAAAAAAATATCTGAAACTTTGAACATCCCATGGAGCACAATTACATCCATGATTAAAAATGGAGGGAATATGGCACCACAACAAACCTGCCAAGAGAGGGCCACCCACCAAAACTCAGAAAAGGAGGGCAGTAATCAGAGAGGCAACAAAGAGACCAAAGATAACCCTGAAGGAGCCTCAAAGCTCCACAGCGGAGATTGGAGTATCTGTCCATAGGACAACTTTAAGCCGCACACTCCACAGAGCTGGGCTTTACGGAAGTGTGGCCAGAAAAAAAAGCCATTGCTTAAAGAAAAGAAAATTGCAAACACATTTGGTATTTGCCAAAAGGCATGTGGGAGACTCCCCAAACATATGGAAACCCAGAAACCCAAGATCTCATCACCCCGAGAACACCATCCACAGTGAAGCATGGGGGTGGCAGCATCATCCTGTGGGGATGTTTTTCATCGGCAGGGAAACTGGTCAGAATTGAAGGAATGATGGATGGCACTAAATACAGGGAAATTCTTGAGGGACTCCTGTTTCAGTCTTCCAGAGATTTGAGACTGGGACGGAGGTTCACCTTCCAGCAGGATAATGACACTAAGCATACTGCTTAAGCAACACTTGAGTGGTTTAAGGGGAAACATGTAAATATCTTGGAATGGCCTAGTCAAATCCCAGACCTCAATCCAATTGATGAATCTGTGGTATGACTTAAATATTGCTCTACACCAGCAGAACCCACCCAACTTGAAGGAGCTGGAGCAGTTTTGCCATGAAGACTGGGCATAAATACCATAACAACAACATACCTCAAGAGACTTGCAGCTGTAATTGCTGCAAAAGGTGGCTCTACAAAGTATTAGCATGTTGTGTAAATCAAATGATACAGACCCCCCCCAAAAAAACATTTTAATTCCAGGTTGTACGGCAACAAATTAGGAAAAATGCCAAGGGGGTGAATACTTTCGCAAGCCACTGTACCTTCAATGCCCACTGGCTTTAAAAAATGTGGGATTTCACATTTTTTATTATATGTTCCAATTAGGTGTTTCAAAACGTCAAGATAAGATTCCGATCTCTCTGATCCAGATATTCTGGTGGTCGTCCAATCTGACATTCTGTCATAAATGCAGCAACTGTTTCTTTTTCAGATTTCAAAGGTGGAGATCGGGATCCTTTTGATCCTGTATATTGGGATAATTAGGATCCGACTCAGGGAGAGGATTTGGACGTTTAAATGCTATATCAACAGTTTATTTGACATAATTGGTATTGCATGTCTGTTTTCTTTACATTTGACATTGATGCCAGAGAAAATGCTATGGCCAATTTAAAAGCAAATATTTTTAACACAAGTCAAAACAATCTTTAGATACAGTATTTCTCAACTACATTCCCTTAGTTCCTTCACTCAACTACAAAATCCCTTCTCTTAGGTCTCTCTCCTTCCCCGTTCCTCCCTCTCTTCTCTCTTTCCCTTTGCAGCCAGTTCTTTCCCTCACCTTTCTTTCTCTTTCTCTCTAGCATGTGTACTCATTCTCTCCCCTCTGCTTTTCTTTTCCTATCTTCCTCCCTCATCTCTCTTCCTTTTTCACTCTCTCTGCCCCCCCCGCCACACTCCACTACCCTCCCCACTCCTCTGCTCTTGATTATGCCGAGCCTGAGAGGGGGAAAGAGTCACTATGGAAACAGGGGATGAGGCAGAGTGTGAGAGCTCTCTTTCGTAGTGAAGGGAAGAGCAGAAAACAAAGGGGGGTGGAAGGTGGAACACCGACTGCAGTCAGAGTCCAGGGATGATCTCACCCGCTCTCCCTCTGGCACTGATAATGGCAGGGAGAGCACTTCACCTTTTCTGCCATCATCAGCTCATCATCATCATCAGCTCCGCTACTCTACCATTCAACTGCTACAGTGGCCACAAGCTGACCTGTGTGTGTAATGTTTGTATTTCCTCTTCCACAGTATATTGGAGCATTGTCTTTGTGCGTGATAATCAATAGGCATTAAACAGCAGAGTTCACGGATGATGGCAAGAGCTCATCGGCATCTCTGCTATTCTGAAGGATGGGGCGATCAGCGATCGCTACTGACCAGCTTCTCAGGTCCTACACACACACACACACACACACACACACACACACACACACACACACACACACACACACACACACACACACACACACACACACACACACACACACACACACACACACACACACACACACACACACACACACACACACACACACACACACACACACACACACACACACACACACACACACCTCAACCTGTTTCTAGACTTAATTCATTGTTCCTAAATCACACACACTCGGACTTGGACAAAGGGGTTCCATCCTACGTACGCAGAGGGACAGGTGATACTTAGTCAACTCCCTCCATTCAGGATTTCTAAATAATCCTCAAATATTCATAGAACTTCAGAATTTCATTGGGATAAAAGCGATTCTAAAGATTGAGAGGAGTAGTGTTGTGTAGGGAGGGAGAGAGAGAGACAAGTAAAGAAAAAGGTGGGCAGAGTAGGAGAGAGAGAAAGAGTGGGTTAGAAAAGGGGGGGAATGTAGAGGGGGTAGAATGAGGGGAGGAGAGAACGAGGGGAGTAGGGGAAGGGAGGGAGCGAGACGTAAGGCAGAGAGAGTGGAGGAGCGAGTCAGAGAGAAGGAGGGAAGAGAGGAAACAGCTCCTCTCCTGTTAAAGGATGTCAAGTCTTCAGCTGAGAGCTGTTGAGGAGCACTGATCCATCCATCCTTCCTGCTCTGAGAGCTGTTGAGGAGCACTGATCCATCCTTCCTGCTCGTCCAGATGAATCTCACCACTGCGACTCCACAGCCTCGGCACAGCCTTGTAGGTATGTACCCCTCTGCTGTACTCTCTCCGCTCTACTCTCTCCTCTCTACTCTCTACTCTCTACTCTCTCCCCTCTACTCTCTCCCCTCTACTCTCTCCTCTCTACTCTCTCCGCTCTACTCTCTCCGCTCTCCTCTCTCCTCTCTACTCTCTCCCCTCTACTCTCTCCTCTCTACTCTCTCCTCTCTACTCTCTCCTCTCTACTTTCTCCCCTCTACTCTCTACTCTCTCCCCTCTACTCTCTACTCTCTCCCCTCTACTCTCTCCTCTCTACTCTCACCCCTCTACTCTCTCCGCTCTACTCTCTGCTCTACTCTCTGCTCTACTCTCTCTGCTCTACCCTCTCTGCTCTATTCCCTCCGCTGTACTCTCTCTGCTCTACACTCTCTGCAGTGTTCCCACCATGTCCCTAAGCTGTCCTGACTGCCTACACTTAGCTCAGATCAGACTGGCTCTTGTGTGCTTAGCTCTATAGCAAGGGAGTGACAAACTCTACAGAGTACAAAGCAGGCTAGTCAATGGCAGGTTGGAGGAATGTGTGCGTGCGTGCGTGTGCGTGGGAAAGAGAAGGTGCTTTATGCAACCTGGAGTATTGTGCAACTAGTATGTCTACATCTGCATGAACCTACTATAATAATAATAATAAATGCCATTTAGCAGACGCTTTTATCCAAAGCGACTTACAGTCATGTGTGCATACATTCTACGTATGGGTGGTCCCGGGGATCGAACCCACTACCCTGGCGTTACAAGCACCATGCTCTACCAACTGAGCTACAGAAGGACCACACTAAATGTGCTGTTGATAGTGACCCAAGTGAAGAAACTGTGGATGTGTGTGTGTTTGTCCGCGTGTGCAAGTGTGTCATAAAGGGAAGTTTGCCAGGTGTGCTTTTTTAGGAGACAATTTTAGTCGGCTAATAAAAGAGAGCAGATTGTCTGTACTTTCTGCATTACCTCAACAACAAAGGAAACAGGTTTTTACAGGAGTTTTACAGGCGGATTACAGTAGGTTTTGTTGGTGTCTGCATCATTTTCAGCTATTGTGTTGGGTTGCGTTCAAGAGAGACATGGTAAGTTCGAACATTGCGTCAGCGGTGTCTCTGCATCTCTAAGCCAAGAGAGAATTGATTTGACTTCTAACTGATATGCTTTCTGGTTTATAACCTGTGTGATTGTGGATATATTTTGTGTACATTTTAATATGAACAGGATGAATGCTGCTACATATAATACTAAACATATACCACTAAATAGTCGACGTGGTTGTTTCCTTTGTGGTCTTAGATAAAAAATATATTGATAGATTTCATATAAAGTTGGTCGAGCAGTGACAAAAACATTTGTAAAAAAAATATGACCCAATGTGCGTATTTGCGGAGTGGGGCTATTCACATAGCTAGCTCATTGACATTAACCGTCCTCCTGCGGCCAGGTTGCTATCCTTCCATGTTGTTCTACTCAGTGTGGATGAATTTACATACATGTGTGCTCTATTCATCAGCTCTGTTCTCTATTTGTATTCATCAGGTCCAGCTATATGTCCAAGAAAAGCCTTGTGGCGGTTTCTAAATGGACAGTACTTTGTGAAAAAAATTTAATAATTGTCATAGCAGTTTGTTCAGGTTGTGGCAATATTGCAGTAGTTCAAGTTCCTATATCACAGTGAGAAATATTAAATGCAACTCTTATTTGAATATAGTCGTGATACCTTTCCATCAGTCATTATGGAAACTGTTCTACAAGCGGTCAAATAATTTGCCAACACAACCCCTCGGCCATCATAGGGCACAGTGTCATTCAGCGGGTGGACAAAACATCAAATCTCACAGTTTCCCTTTGAAATTCGACGTATTATGGATGAAAGTCTATTTTTGAAGCATTAATTCTGCGTGGGTACATGGGTTGATTCCGTGTGGTTACAGAGTTAAAACAGAAACAACTCTAAAGGTTAATAGTTTAGGCATGACTTCTGAGTGGTTAAGGTCAGGGCTATGGTTTGGGGCAGGAATAAAACAAAATAATAAAAAACAATGCCCTGTTTCTATCATCAAGTATTCTCACGGTTTGCTAGAGTGAACTGTGAACCGCGGTGACGCAGTGGTCGAAGCAGCGTGCTCCGGCTCTGAGCATGATGAGTTTGTGCCCATTGCTGGGCGAGTGCAGAGGAAGGCAGATATCCACACGCTCTCAGGACCTTTTCACATCCAAGTCTATTTCTAGTGATCAGACTGGGACAAAACCACCTCGTTAGTCCTGTGAAGATCATGTAAACACTGAGGAATATGTTGAATATAGCTGTACGGAAAGAAATCTTTGAAGTTCAGAAGAGAGACAAGAGCACTGAAGTGCCTTGGGAGAGTATTATATATATAGTGCTATAAAGGCCTTATCATACAAGTTACTAATGAGAAACTAATTCTAAATCTAATTCTTTAAGAGGTATACTAAAACAGTGGAACGTTTAATATACATATGTAGGATTTTGTGTCATTTTGTATCAGGCTCACATTTGGCTTATGTTTGTGTGAGTGTTTATAACAAGTTTGCATTTAGGTGTGTGTTTGTAGTCTGTGTGTATGTGTGTGTGTGTGTGTGTGTATTTAGGTGTGTGTTTGTAGTCTGTGTGTAGATGTGTGTGTGTGTATTTAGGTGTGTGTTTGTAGTCTGTGTGTAGATGTGTGTGTGTATTTAGGTATGTGTTTGTAGTCTGTGTGTGTGTGTGTATTTAGGTGTGTGTTTGTAGTCTGTGTGTAGATGTGTGTGTGTGTGTATTTAGGTATGTGTTTGTAGTCTGTGTGTGTGTGTGTATTTAGGTGTGTGTTTGTAGTCTGTGTGTAGATGTGTGTGTGTGTGTGTATTTAGGTATGTGTTTGCTCAATCTGTTACGTCTGTTTCACTGCCCGTCTCTCGTAATGTGATCATGGGTAACTGTGGGTCCCTTGAGAAAGGTTTTCCTCGCTCTCTGTAGACAGCTCTCTTCATTAGCGCCAGTAGGAAGTGGCTAACGTTATTCTGAAGATTGGCTGTATCGATCTCCAACCTCTCCTTCTGGGAGCAATGGACGATGCAGCTGCTGATCTGAATGCAGCTTTTCAGTAATTCTTTAACATCTTAACAAACCAAGTGTCATATATCGTATTGATGAGTTAAGATGCTTTTAACACACTGATCAATTGGTCAATTTAAAGAGTAGGACTGGGGTAAGGAGAGATTATCCTAGACATGTATTTAGGGATAACTTCCACCTGGGGTGTATTCCTCAGAGCTGATCCTAGGTCTGTACTTAGGGTTAACTTCCAGCTGGGGTGTATTTCTCCGAGCTGATCCTAGGTCTGTACTTAGAGTTGACTTCCAGCTGGGGTGTATTTCTCAGAGCTGACTCTTTCTTATCTCCTGTCGTTCTCCAGGGGATCATCCCTGGAGGGTTTCCCATGATTCACTGTACCATCACTAGAAAAACGATCGTTCCTAGCAGGCTGTATTATAGACCGAAAAGAAAGAGTGTGGTCAACACAGTATTCCATTTTTTTTGTAAACCTTGTATACTACTGTAGCCCCACCTTCCCCCACCTTGCCCTGACCTTATTTGTCCAACTCATGAGATCATCAGATTTACTCATGCACCCATCTGGGTGATGCATGACAGCCATTTTGTGCCAGAACTCTCACCACATATCCACTGTCACAGTGAAGTGGTTATGCTAATTTGACACTGGGAACCAGGCTACATGGCCACGATGGAGTGAGGGGCCAGGTTTGGAATTTAACCAGGGCTCGTATTAACAACACTCTTGCGATAAGAGCGTTGTTAAGAACATGCACTTGTCTTGTTTTCCATGAGCATTTCCAGTCGTAGATAAAATACATTTAGTACTACCAGCATGGTTACCATAGCACTGTTGCAATGCCCTCTTTTTGAATAGGTCAGATGTGTTTTACAGCTCTCTGCTTTGCATCTGAGTGAATGGGACTGTGCAGTCAATATTACACGGGTGACCACAATTTGGTGAGCACTCCCTGTGAAAGATATGTTTTGACATGCAAAGCACACTCAAGGTGCTGTCAAAAACAGTGAAAGAGCCATTTTGCATCGAGACCCGTGATTTGTCCTTGAATTTCTCTTGAGAATGTAAGACATTCATCTAACTTCACATACAAGGCTGAAAATGGTGCATCGTATTACTTTAGCAAGCCAGGCCCAGGGGAAATAATTAGCTTATTCAATTATATGATCATAAATTGAAAATTCTATTTGATTAACTAACTAGACTTGCTGAGGTTATTTGGTCACTGGAACAAAATCAGCAGAGGGTGTTCTCATAAGGTGTTCTCATAGGATGTTCTCATAGAGTGTTCTCATAGGGTGTTCTCATAGGGTGTTCTCATAGAGTGTTCTCATAGGGTGTTCTAATAGGGTGTTCTCATAGGGTGTTCTCATAGGATGTTCTCATATGGTGTTCTCAATGAATGTTCTCAATGAATGTTCTCATAGGGTGTTCTCACAGGGTGTTCTCATAGGATGTTCTCATAGGGTGTTCTCACAGGGTGTTCTCACAGGGTGTTCTCATAGGGTGTTCTCAATTCATGTTCTCAATTCATGTTCTCATAGGGTGTTCTCACACGGTGTTCTCACAGGATGTTCTCATAAGATGTTCTCATAGGGTGTTCTCATAGGGTGTTCTAAACTAAAACCTTGATTTGTTAGGGTTAAATTGTCAAATTAGATTGACCTCTTATTTCTGTTCAGTCAGTGTGAAGCAATTCCAATCAACACCACAACCGATGGTAGAACAATGGGAAATATGTGTTTCTATGTACATAGTCCATAACAATAATTTGCCAATGTGTATGTTATGAGTTATCACACAAGATATAAAGAGAGCATGAGAATGTACTGAGTATAAAATAAAATGGAGTCATGCAGAGGCTACAGTTAGTGAGGTTTACAGGCTTATAAATGTCTGATAGTGGGTTATATTGATTACACCCCTTGGCCTGGATAATGTCAATCTAATTTTTTATTTTTATTTTTTATTTCACCTTTATTTAACCAGGTAGGCTAGTTGAGAACAAGTTCTCATTTGCAACTGCGACCTGGCCAAGATAAAGCATAGCAGTGTGAAAAGACAACACAGAGTTACACATGGAATAAACAATTAACAAGTCAATAACACAGTAGAAAAAATGGGCAGTCTATATACAATGTGTGCAAAAGGCATGAGGAGGTAGGCGAATAATACAATTTTGCAGATTAACACTGGAGTGATAAATGATCAGATGGTCATGTACAGGTAGAGATATTGGTGTGCAAAAGAGCAGAAAAGTAAATAAATAAAAACAGTATAAAAACAGTATGGGAATGAGGTAGGTGAAAATGGGTGGGCTATTTTCCTATAGACTATGTACAGCTGCAGCGATCGGTTAGCTGCTCGGATAGCTGATGTTTGAAGTTGGTGAGGGAGATAAAAGTCTCCAACTTCAGCGATTTTTGCAATTCGTTCCAGTCACAGGCAGCAGAGTACTGGAATGAAAGGCGGCCAAATGAGGTGTTGGCTTTAGGGATGATCAGTGAGATACACCTGCTGGAGCGCGTGCTACGGATGGATATTGCCATCGTGACCAGTGAACTGAGATAAGGCGGAGCTTTACCTAGCATGGACTTGTAGATGACCTGGAGCCAGTGGGTCTGGCGACGAATATGTAGTGAGGGCCAGCCGACTAGAGCATACAAGTCGCAGTGGTGGGTGGTATAAGGTGCTTTAGTGACAAAACGGATGGCACTGTGATAGACTGCATCCAGTTTGCTGAGTAGAGTGTTGGAAGCCATTTTGTAGATGACATCACCGAAGTCGAGGATCGGTAGGATAGTCAGTTTTACTAGGGTAAGCTTGGCAGCGTGAGTGAAGGAGGCTTTGTTGCGGAATAGAAAGCCGACTCTTGATTTGATTTTCGATTGGAGATGTTTGATGTGAGTCTGGAAGGAGAGTTTGCAGTCTAGCCAGACACCTAGGTACTTATAGATGTCCACATAATGCACTGTAATAACTGATTGTATTGATATTACTAATTTGCCTGATTTCCAGATTGTATTTGACAATAAACCTTAATTTAATAGGATTATAATAGATGTATTATTTCAATCTTCATGTTTTTTTGTTGTAGATGTTGTCATCATAGTTTGGGTTGGTTAGAATTACAGATTAAGTCAGAGACCTATTCTAACTCTGGGTTTAAATTTGTGTAAAATTGACTGCAATAGAGCACAATAGTAATGGCGTCTTTTTGTAGGCACTAACTCTAACTGTAGGCATGACTTGTTGCTCAAAGCCTGGGGAAATTAATGGAGTTTTTCTAGGGGTTTTGGATAAACACTGAAAATAAGGTCTGTGGTAAACACAGGCTTAAGAGATCTTATACGTTTTTGTTCTATGAGATAATCTTCATCAGCTAGTCACTGATTTTTTTTAGCATTTTTGTAATAAAAAAATCACATAAAGGCTTCATAATTCATAAAGGTCATGTTAACTGACTGATATTATCTCATAGAACAAAATGTAGAAGATCTCCTAAGCCTGTGTTTAACACAGACCTTTTTTTAAACGTTTATCGCAAAACCTTATTCTTTACTCATTATTTTCCCCCATAGGATTGGCTGAACGAACCTGAGGTTACTTACTCTCTATTGAGAGTTAAAATAACCAATCACTGCAAAAAAAATGTACATTTACTCATTCAAACCAATTAATGTTCAAATAAGCCAACTTCTTCCCATTTTTATTTAATTTAATTGCTAGATATTACGAAGTTGAAAGGGCATAAAGAAGTAAGTGAAATATAATATAATATATTTAAATGTGGATCTGAATAATATCACTGATAGTAACTAAACCGAAATGATTTACGAGCAACTAGTTTTCCTGCTGTTTCTTTACTGTGTTTAAATACAGCAATGACCCCACGCAACTATGGTAATTCGTTACCGTGAAAACTTGTTGATTAGTTCTTTGTGACAATAAGATGGAAGAGTAAATTAACAAGGCAATTGTCACAGCTGTACTGTTTCTATTACTATGTGTGGCACAGTGGGGTGTCTACATAGAGGTTGTTCACTTGTGTTTGATGTTTCATCACAGACTCAATGTACTTCATGCGTCGCTGTGCATGCCCGCGGGTGGGAATGAACGTATGTGTTCGTATGTGTTTCGTATGTGTTTTGTATGTGTTTTATATGTGTGTGGGGGTGCTGCAGAGAGAGGGAGAGTGTTTGGAGATCAATGTGAGCAGCTGGTCTCTCCTCACTTCAAACGCCGCCTGTGTTGTTGGTGCGGCTGGGCTTCCGACAGCCTTCGCAGGGGGATCAAAGGGTAACGAGACAGGCAGCGCACACACGCCCGACAGCCCCATGAATATTGATACGGCTCGGGAGAGAGATGGAGGCAGTGTCTTCAATCGCTCATCAACCTCCACCGATGAACAGGAGGGGGGGTCGTGGGTAGGTGGGTAGGGGGTGGCGGTGGGGGCTGAGGTATGGGACAACATCTGCGAATAGCTCCATTTGGCCGACAGACTGACACACCCTTAACCTGGGCAGTCGAGTTAATCGAGGTGAGGGATATATTAATTTCTCCTTGTTTACTCTTTAAAATGGAGTCTTCTTATCTGCCCTATGTGACGTCCATTCTAACACAGAAAATGACAGTTTGCTTACCCAGACTCCTCCAGGGCACGTACTTTAACCTGAGCTATGTTGCATATTAGCCTTATTAAATGGCAGACAGACAGACACTGGAGGGTGGACAAGCGTGGAGGTGGGGAGACTGGTGTGAGCATCATGCTAAGCCCCACTGGAGGCAGGTCGTTTGTGGGGGCGACTGTGGTGGATGGGGGTGCCTCAATCTTGGTACTACGGTCGTAAATCAAGTTACCTCTCCGGGGCTGTTATCGTCAGTCTCAGGCCCCAGGATGGCTTGTTCTGTGGACTGCGACCGAGGGCGAGGCGGATGCGGCGGTTGTCACAGTGGTTATCGATCGTGTGGGATGAGTGTTGCCATGGGATTCCTGTCCTGGCTCGGTCACTGACATATCTAGAGCCGAGTCGACACAGTCTAATGCAAAGACACGAATACAATACAGACACGGGTCCGAGTGCTCACTCAGTTTAATTACGACATCAATCAAACATCAACCAAACACTTTTTTGACTTAATTAACTGAACTTAACTTGATAGCCCAAGTTGCCCAACATATTTTTCAGCAGAATTTACAGTGATGTTAGACCACCAGGATCTGGAATATTTTGTAGTTATTTGCGAGTCGAGGAGTTCAGAGGCAACCTCCCAGATGGTCGAGGTGACTTGGATTGCCTGCGTTGGTGTCAAGTGAAACATCAACCTGATCAAGTGGATATGAACTCAAAACAAAGTCCCCCTCTTCAACAGCCATTTAACCCATCACCCTGTTAGGCATCATCAGAACCTCCTCGCTCTTTGTTCTCCAGCGCAGACAAGTTCAGGAGCATCACCTCATGTTGGGTATCTCTGACTGACAGAATAGTTTCTGAGACTCTACCTTTAGCGCTGACAAGAGCTTTGCCACTCGGGGAGGCAGACCCTGAGAGCATTAGAAAGCAATTTCCCTCTAATCAGGTTCACTACAAAGCCCTCACATCCAACCACCCTGGTATACCGCCAGTGTTGCCGCTGTTCTGTTCCTCTAGGCTCGTATTGTTTTTTTAATGAGCGTTGCGTGGTGCAGACTGTCGATTGAAGTTATCAGAGTTTTTTTTTTCTCCCACTGCCTTTATGTTCACAGTTCTTTGAAGATGGGGATTAATGCCGGTGATTGACTTCATAGAAAAACCGTGTTTCGCACGATAGCGAGACCCCAGCAAGTCTTATCAAAATGACACACTGTTGAAGTCAATCGCTACATTGATGCACTTCATAGCTGAAGATATTCCTGTTGTTGTTCGTCTCTGGGCTGTGGTGTTGACAGAGCACCACCTGACACTCTTGGAATCAAAAGTGCTATCTAGAACCTAAAAGAGTTATTTTGGTTCTAGACAGAACCTTTTTGGTTCCGGGACAGGTATAACCCTTTTGGGTTCCATGTAGAACCCTTTCCAAAGAGGGTTCTACATGGAACCCAAAAGGGTTCTCCTATGGGGACAGCCGAAGAACCCTTTGGGAACCCTTTTTTTCTAAGAGTACCACTGAGCCAGTGTCAAGTTGGTTTTAGGTTTGATGTTGAAGACCTCTATTGGTAATGTCATAAAAAAATTAGAAAGTGAAGAGAGAGAGAGAGAGTGAAGTTAATCAGTCATTAATGTATTCTTTATGATTGTCCTTCAGGTGGAGGAGACGAGGAGCTGCTCTGTGCCATGAAGACGAAAGTGAAAGTGTTCTCCTGCCCCAGGCTGAGTGGAGTGCACTGCATACAAAGGTGTGCCATTCTCCCTCCTGTCAAATATCCTCATCTCGTTGATGGCTAGCTTCAGCCAGGATCGTAGGGTGTCATTGTGATGACTCCAGCCGATGTGTTACACAACTACTACTGTTGGGCCTTTAACACTCCATTAAGGTGTGTGACTGACATGTTCCCAGGGTTATCTGTGATCACCTGTTGGTCTGGGTTAGAGTGCATTACTGGGATGCCTCCTTTCCGTGGGTGGGATGTCACCACTTGTTCCATGCTTTATTGTTTTGAGCTTCCATCCCCCCTGTTGCTCATTGGCCAGACTGCACTGCTAGTGTAAAATGTCACCCGTAGTGTGTTACTGAGGCGGCCATTGGCTAAGTCACACTGTGATAATTACCAAACCATTGCAGCAGTAAACATCACAAGACAGTGCTCTGATTCACTGGCAGACGGATGGAAGAGCTTCACTTAGTGCTCCCTATGGTGCTCCCTCTCCTCATCTGCATGGGTTTCAGACCTTTTCTCTCTCTCTCTCGCTCTCTCTTCCCTCGTCTTCAGTAGTGCTAGTTGCTCTCTACGATCGACAGGCTCGCCGCCCCATTCTCGGTTTGTGTCGCAAATGTTAATTAAACCCTCTAATTAGCTTTCTTCGCTAAAAGGGTGAATTAAATCAGACCCGGAATGGCAAATGATTCCTGGCATTAGCATAATTGTGTTTTTGAAGTGTAAAGATCTAGGCATTAGGATGCCGGCAGCAGGCATTGTGCAGTGATTTGTTGTGTTTGTGCTGAGGCCCCAAGGGATTGTGGGATGGCTAAGTGACATGGGTATGGTGCACTCTGACCCTGCAGTGGTCTTTAATGAGACCTGTTCCAAGACCTGTGTGTGTTTGTGTGTGTGTGCGTGCTCTACAGTAAGTGACTAAAGCCCCAAAAACATATACCGCACTGCAGGTTTACAAAAAATGTTTGTCAAGGTGTATTGTTAGGACTGATGTTGTTTTGCCTCAATATCCAATGACATTGTTGGTGGACAGCTTGCAGGGTATGTTGTCTGAATGCAGTCAACACCCCTTATATAGCATAAACATTCTAAGTGAACTTGCACTGTGGTTTGCATCCACCTGGTAATTGATTGTTGTGTGCTTGAAAGAGGACGTGAAGTAGCAAGAAGCCAACAGTGGGGGGAAAAATAGAGAAATTGGTTTGTGAATAACGATCCGTGTGTGTGTGTGTGTGTGTGTGTGTGTGTGTGTGTGTGTGTGTGTGTGTGTGTGTGTGCGTGCGTGCGTGCGTGCGTGCGTGCGTGCGTGTGAGTGTCACAGGAGGTTGACTTAATTGGGAAGGATGGGCTCGTGGTAATGGCTGGAGCGGAAGTGGTGGAATGGCATCAAATACATTAAACACATTGGTTTCCATGTGTTTGATGCCATTCCATTCACTCCATTGCAGCCATTATTATGAGCCGTCCTCCCCTCAGCAGCCTCCTGTGGTGTGTGTGTGTGTGTGTGTGTGTGTGTGCGTGCGTGCGTGCGTGCGTGCGTGTGTGTGTGTAAGCAACACAAGACTGGCTTCTCTGCTCTTTTTGGAATCCTGACATTCATTTGGTCAGTGTTCCCCACTGTTAGATTGATGGCAGGAGTGCTCTAACAACAGAGAAACCAAGGGCAACGCCACAGAGCTGCAACTCCACTCTGAGAAAAGCAAACAGCACAGGACAGAGACTGAGAAAAGGTCAGAGAGGTCCAATAAAGACGACAGATGGAGAAAGTCGGCTGAGACGATAGAGAAGATTGGAGTGCAAAGACAAAAAATGAATCAAAGAACTAAACGAGCTGAAACGCAACATACAGTACATGGAAATGCAGAAACATATGAACAAAAAGGAACACGTTCATGTCCAAATCCATTCGCACCACTGACACTATGAGCATCGTAACAGCTGACCTGTATGACAACAAGACTCCTCTAACACATGAGCCCCCACACACATAATATACAGTGTCTTCCGAAAGTATTCAGCACCTTGACTTTTCCACATTTTGTTGTGGTGAGAGACTATAAAAAAAAGAAGGTTTTCAGTACTTCAGTGGAACGTGAAGGAAATCACACTGCAAACTATCACCCTCGTGCACTTAGGGAGATCACGAATATCATGGACACATTGGAACTATTGGTTATACTGTACGGAGGTTAAACGACCCTGACCTAGTCAGATATACAGTACTTTCAGAAAGTATTCACACCCCTTCACTTTTTCTACATTTTGTTGTGTTACAGCCTGAATTTAAATGGAGATGTTTCATCACTGGTCTACACGCAATACCTTGTCATTTCAAAGTGTAATTACGTTTTTCAAAATGTTTACAAATTCGTTAAAAATTCAAAGCTGAAGTGTCTTCAGTCAATGAGTATTAAACCCCTTTGTTATGGCAAGCCTAAATAAGTTCAGGAGTAACAATTGGCTTAACAAGTCACATAATAAGTTGCATGGACTCATTCTGTGTGCAATAATAGTGTTTAACATGATTTTTTAATGACTACCTCATCTCTCTACCCCACACACACAATTACCTATAAGTTACCTAATTCGAGCAGTGAATTTCAAGAACAGATTCAACCACAAGGACCAGGGAGGTCTTCCAATGCCTCGCAAAGAAGGGCACCTATTGGTAGATGGGTAACAACAACAAAAAGCAGACGTTGAATATCCTTTTAAGCGTGGTGAAGTTATTAATTAGACTTTGGATGGTGTAACAATGCACCCAAGCACTACAAAGATACAGGTGTCCTTCCTAATTCAGTTGCCAGAGAGGAAGGAAACCCCTCAGGGATTTCACCATGAGGCCAATGGTGACTTTAAAATAGAAACAATGGCTGTGAAAGGAGAAAACTGAGGATGGATCAACAACATTATAGTTACTCCACAATACTAACCTAATTGACAGACTGAAAAGAAGGAAGCCTGTACAGAATAAAACATATTCCACAACATGCATCATGTTTGCAATAAGGCACTAAAGTAAAACTGTAAAACAAAATGTGGCAAAGAAATGAACTTTCTGTCCTGAATACAAAGTGTTAGGTTTGGGGTAAATCCAACACAACACATCACTGAGTACCACTCATCATATATGTTTTTTGGTGGCCGCGTCATGTTATGGGTATGCTTGTCATCGGAAAGGACTAGGACGTGTTTTTATGCTAAAAATAAATAAAATAGAGCTAAGCATAGGCAAAATTCTAGAGGAAAACCTGGTTCAGTCTGCTTTTCCCCAGACAGGACAGTAACCTAAAACACAAGGGCAAATATACACTGGTTGCTTACCAAGACAACATTGAATGTTGCTGAGTGGCCTAGTTACAGTTTTGACTTAAATTGGTATTCAAATCTATGGCAAGACTTGAAAATGGCTGTCTAGCAATGATCAACAACCAGCTTGACAGAGCTTGAAGAAAAGAATAATGTGCAGATATTGCACTATCCAGGTGTGCAAAGCCCTTAGACTTAGAGACTTACTCAGAAAGACTCACAGCTGTAATCGCTGCCAAAGGCGATTCTTACATGTACAGTATTGACTCAGGGGGTTGAATACTCATCTAATCAAGATACAGCATATTCGTTTTATTTTTCATTCCACTTTGACATTAGTGACAAAAAGATGACAACTAAATCTATTATAATCCCACATTGTAACACAACAAAATGTGGAAAAAGTAAAGAGGTTTCTGACATTTTCTCACTACACACACACACACACACACACACACACACACACACACACACACACACACACACACACACACACACACACACACACACACACACACACACACACACACACACACACACACACACACACACACACACACACACACACACACACACACACACACACAAGCATACATCTCCCCGAGGCCTGATTGAGTGTAAGTGTCTGCGCTGCTGGTCAAGGTCAGCTGATAATGGGAGTGATTGAGAACGGGGAGCAACAGTCTCAGGTAATGAGATTTACGACCCTGAGCCCCCCTCCACCTCCCCGTGTCCACCCTCCACCTCCCCCTGTCCACCCTCCTCTCCCACTAACATGATTTATGGCTCTAATAGATGTCTACGCTCCCCAGATAGAGGCTTCACTGCACACATTACCACTGAGGAAAACTCATCCTTCCACAATGTGTGGGTGACCAGAGAAACAACTCTACCAGAGGAAGAACTATGTAAGAGCTGGCGAGGTGCTATAGCCAAAGCCACACTGCGTAGCCTCTCTACCCTATGTTAACCACCAGTATACCACACAGGAAGAGCTTGCCACCAGGATACTATACAAGTAGAACACCGACATTGACATTTGCAATATCCCAAGTGTTTGGTGACCACATAATGTAAGCACATCTCGAGTTTGCTTTTAGAGTGTATACTGTAGCATACATAGTCATAACTTACCAACGGCATACTGCTGTTACTGCCAGGCTATACCAGATCGCATCACACATCAAAAGGTCGTGTCCAGATTTATCTAAACATTGATGCACATTCTAGGTTGTTACTTTTTTTCATTTCACACACATAAAATAGTACATTCTTTGTCTATTCTGCTTTTGTTAACAGAGGATTCTAGAAACCAAACGACAGCGAAACAGTCAGATAGCATCCCACTAGTTTTAATGCTAATATTTGCTGTGGCTCAAAACACCAACTGTACGTGTTCAAAATGAAGGTGAGTGGGATTTGGCTTCTTGTTCTGTTGTTTGCACTGAGCCGGTCTCCAGGCTCGTTGTTTTAAAGTAGGAAATGAGACCCTGTTATAAGCTCCTCTAAGCCGAGGTTGGCAGTTATTGACGTGCCTTGTCCTTGGCTGGAGGTTTATTTTGTTGATTTTTCCCTCTGCCAATCAGAAAAGTCGCAAGTAGCAGTCACTTTGAACAGCCTGTTAATCTATAATCTCATATCACTACACCCTGGCAGGGAGTGGGTGGAGGGGACACTGCATCGAAGGCAAACAATAGCTGATGGTGTAGCGTAACCTATGACTGTTGATGTTATGTGAGATGTGGTGACTGTTGATGTTATATGAGATGTAGTGACTGTTGATGTTATGTGAGATGTGGTGATTGTTGATGTTATGTGAGATGTGGTGACTGTTGATGTTAAGTGAGATGTGGTGATTGTTGATGTTATGTGAGATGTGGTGACTGTTGATGTTATGTGAGATGTGGTGACTGTTGGTGTCATGTGAGATGTGGTGACTGTTGGTGTTATGTGAGATGTGGTGACTGTTGGTGTTATGTGAGATGTGGTGACTGTTGATGTTATGTGAGATGTAGTGACTGTTGGTGTTATGTGAGATGTGGTGACTGTTGATGTCATGTGAGATGTAGTGACTGTTGATGTCATGTGAGATGTGGTGACTGTTGATGTTATGTGAGATGTGGTGACTGTTGATGTTATGTGAGATGTAGTGACTGTTGATGGCATGTGAGATGTGGTGACTGTTGATGTCATGTGAGATGTGGTGACTGTTGATGTTATGTGAGATGTGGTGACTGTTGATGTCATGTGAGATGTAGTGACTGTTGATGTCATGTGAGATGTGGTGACTGTTGATGTTATGTGAGATGTAGTGACTGTTGATGTTATGTGAGATGTAGTGACTGTTGATGGCATGTGAGATGTGGTGATTGTTGATGTTATGTGAGATGTAGTGACTGTTGATGTTATGTGAGATGTAGTGACTGTTGGTGTTATGTGAGATGTGGTGACTGTTGGTGTTGTGTGAGATGTGGTGACTGTTGATGTTATGTGAGATGTGGTGACTGTTGGTGTTATGTGAGATGTGGTGACTGTTGATGTTATGTGAGATGTGGTGACTGTTGATGTTATGTGAGATGTGGTGACTGTTGATGTTATGTGAGATGTAGTGACTGTTGATGTCATGTGAGATGTGGTGACTGTTGATGTCATGTGAGATGTGGTGACTGTTGATGTTATGTGAGATGTGGTGACTGTTGATGTTATGTGAGATGTGGTGACTGTTGATGTTATGTGAGATGTGGTGACTGTTGATGTTATGTGAGATGTGGTGACTGTTGATGTTATGTGAGATGTGGTGACTGTTGATGTTATGTGAGATGTGGTGACTGTTGATGTTATGTGAGATGTGGTGACTGTTGGTGTTATGTGAGATGTGGTGACTGTTGATGTTATGTGAGATGTGGTGACTGTTGATGTTATGTGAGATGTGGTGACTGTTGATGTCATGTGAGATGTGGTGACTGTTGATGTTATGTGAGATGTGGTGACTGTTGATGTTATGTGAGATGTGGTGACTGTTGATGTTATGTGAGATGTAGTGACTGTTGATGTTATGTGAGATGTAGTGACTGTTGATGTCATGTGAGATGTAGTGACTGTTGATGTCATGTGAGATGTGGTGACTGTTGATGTTATGTGAGATGTGGTGACTGTTGATGTTATGTGAGATGTGGTGACTGTTGATGTTATGTGAGATGTGGTGACTGTTGATGTTATGTGAGATGTGGTGACTGTTGATGTTATGTGAGATGTGGTGACTGTTGATGTTATGTGAGATGTGGTGACTGTTGATGTTATGTGAGATGTGGTGACTGTTGATGTTATGTGAGATGTGGTGACTGTTGATGTTATGTGAGATGTGGTGACTGTTGGTGTTATGTGAGATGTGGTGACTGTTGATGTTATGTGAGATGTGGTGACTGTTGATGTTATGTGAGATGTGGTGACTGTTGATGTCATGTGAGATGTGGTGACTGTTGATGTTATGTGAGATGTGGTGACTGTTGATGTTATGTGAGATGTGGTGACTGTTGATGTTATGTGAGATGTAGTGACTGTTGATGTTATGTGAGATGTAGTGACTGTTGATGTCATGTGAGATGTAGTGACTGTTGATGTCATGTGAGATGTGGTGACTGTTGATGTTATGTGAGATGTGGTGACTGTTGATGTTATGTGAGATGTGGTGACTGTTGATGTTATGTGAGATGTGGTGACTGTTGATGTTATGTGAGATGTGGTGACTGTTGATGTTATGTGAGATGTGGTGACTGTTGATGTTATGTGAGATGTGGTGACTGTTGATGTTATGTGAGATGTGGTGACTGTTGATGTTATGTGAGATGTGGAGGACTCTCACTTGGTCATCTTCTGGTATGTCAGAAGCATGTTGGTCTGTTGGTAATTTTACTGCTGACCAGACCTGGGTTTAAATACTATTTAGGGTATTTCAATTACTTTCAAAGACCTCTGGAAGTAAGTATTCAGATATTTTTATTTGAAAAGTAGTTGAATAATGGAATGTATTTGTAAATACTCAAATACACTAACTCAACTACACTCCCATGCATTTAACCCAAGTATTTTAAAAATAGTATTTTATATAAGTCTTTGAAAATACTTGAAAATACTTCAATAGAGGTTGTGGATTCGGGTCACATTATTTGTAAATACTCAAACACACAGAAAATAAGTATTTAAATAACAAAACAAGTTGTTGAACCAATGTCTACTGCTGACTTTTTAAGACAATAAACTAAAATCAAACTGTAACTATGCATTTACATGGTCGTTCTATAGACAGCTACAGTTTAGTTATACATTGTTACACATTAATACCTGTTTGCATCATGCATCATGCAAGGATTTACAAATTAACTCACAATTGTAATTACACTCAACATGGTCTGAGGGACATTTATTGTAAAGTGGGACCAGCTTAGACAGAGACAGGCCGAAATTGGCCCATACACATTTTCCTTTGAAATAGGACCTCCATGATTTAAAAAAATGTAATAAACACTTTCTTCTAATTTTCTAGAGTCACGGGCCTATAGCGGGGGAAGGCTAGAGGCAGACAAAAATAGAATAATTGATAAGAAAAAAAGTGGAGGACTAACCTCCGGACTCGATGGGACCTTTTAAAGGCAGTACATGTATGTCACTCCTTTCTGTCTCTAAGGGCCTCATTAGGAGAGCCCCATGTCTCCTCTCTGTGAGTCCTTGTAAGGTCTCTGCAAGCCTCTACCTGACTTTGGGAGCCCCCCTGCTCTGGACTGTTTAAACCAGCTTTAGAGCCCCCAATTTCTGCTAGTTTTATTGTCTCTAGTGAGGGAAATGAATTCATGGGAGGTATTGCGTTTGCTAAAAAATCTCCCTCTGTTTGGACTAACTTCCAGATAGGTATTTGTCACAATCATTTGAATTATTAAACTATGTGAAAAGGAACTACTGACTTGGAAAGTAGGTCCACCGATTAGGACCAAATTGTCTGTACAAAATCCACTCCATCACCAAAATGAATCGTAGAGAACAGATTTTGTGGCAGTGTTTTAAAGAATGTATAAATGGGGTTATATGTCTTAAGTGATGAAGAGCACGATCCCATTCATGATACCAGACTGGAGACGTGCCAATATCTTCTCCATGGTCTCCCCAGGGAGTTACAATGGTGTTAAGTTGTAGTTGAAGTTGAAAGGGCAGTTTTAATTCTCTGTACAATATATGCGGCTTGCTGTGGCTGCTTTGATGCTCATACTCGACTGGTTAGAGAGAAACTCCTATCATCTCACATTGACTGCAGGGTACTTGATACTGCCATGTGTCAGAACGGCTGAGGATGCACTGTAGCTGATTTGCCACCTGTCAGCATCAAACGTCGAGAGGAAAGTCAGTAACCTTCACACAAATCCCTGCTGAGGTACAGAGTATGTTCTTCTTATGCTGGAGAAATGCACGTTAGGATATTTCAGTCATCTAAAGAATGTTCACTGCGCTGGTATCGGTTCAAACGTACTATTATTGAGTCTGTGCATGGTACATGTATTGCTCTGCTTCGAATATTACATCCACATTTGTTGAGGTGTTACGATCATAATCACCACCAGCCTTAAAGCTTTTCATTGAACTTAACAATAAACGTGGACAGTCCCTGAACCAGTAACTATTTCACTGGGAGAGACTTTGCCTTTTGTAACAGAGCCATCATGTTAGCTTCACACAGATCCCAGTACAGCTTGAGTTTGGACCTGAACGAGGCCCAACAGACGTGAGAGAAACGACTAGTTGGATGACTCAGTCGGAGGCAGCAGCTTGTTAGAGTGGAAATGGATTAGCCGTGGCACAATGGGAGTCTTAGGCGTGTCTTAGGCGGCTGCGCTACAGCCTGCCTGTGTCACCCGGGCTGCTAGACTCATTTGTGCCCAGCGGTGCATACACCAGCCAACTCACACACTGTTTTTCTAATTGCCACAGTTTCACTGTCGGCATCAGACAAAGCTCAGATTTACCCTACGGCGTCTCGATCTCATTCTGTCTGTGATGTGAACAAAATGTTTCTTCTTGAAAATGGCACCTTTGCCAAACATTGCTCCTTATTCAATCAGAACGGAAATGATTATGGGGATATCATAAAAATGACTTGACATGAGAGAAGTGTTTTATGTTGTATACTAGAATGATAATGTCTCTTTCCCTAAACTTACATACACTGCCATGTCTCTTTCACCTAAACCCTTACATACACTGCCATGTCTCTTTCACCTAAACCCTTACATACACTGCTATGTCTCTTTCACCTAAACCCTTACATACACTGCTATGTCTCTTTCACCTAAACCCTTACATACACTGCTATGTCTCTTTCACCTAAACCCTTACATACACTGCTATGTCTCTTTCACCTAAACCCTAACATACACTGCCATGTCTCTTTCACCTAAACCCTTACATACACTGCTATGTCTCTTTCACCTAAACCCTTACATACACTGCCATGTCTCTTTCACCTAAACCCTTACATACACTGCCATGTCTCTTTCACCTAAACCCTTACATACACTGCCATGTCTCTTTCACCTAAACCCTTACATACACTGCTATGTCTCTTTCACCTAAACCCTTACATACACTGCCATGTCTCTTTCACCTAAACCCTTACATACACTGCCATGTCTCTTTCACCTAAACCCTTACATACACTGCCATGTCTCTTTCACCTAAACCCTTACATACACTGCTATGTCTCTTTCACCTAAACCCTTACATACACTGCCATGTCTCTTTCACCTAAACCCTTACATACACTGCTATGTCTCTTTCACCTAAACCCTAACATAAACTGCTATGTCTCTTTCACCTAAACCCTTACATACACTGCTATGTCTCTTTCACCTAAACCCTAACATAAACTGCTATGTCTCTTTCACCTAAACCCTTACATACACTGCCATGTCTCTTTCACTGAAACCAATTTGCACCTGCTCTACCACTGGAACTGAACTGCACATCGTTTATTATACATTACTTGCAAACTAATGCATATTGCACATTTCTATATAATACTTACATTGTACTTAGTTACAGTTTATACACAATCTAGCAGTTACTTATACACAAGCTGATCCTGGATTTGCAGCCAGTGAGAACTTCTCCTAATCATCATCAGTCTCTATTTAAGCAATAAGGCCCGAGGGGGTGTGGTATATGGCCAATATACCACAGCTATGGGTTGTTCTTAGGAACGACGCAACGCAGTGCCTGGACACAACCCTTAGCCGTGGTATGTTGGACATATACCACAAACCCCTGAGGTGCTTTATTTGTATTATAAACTGGTTACCAACATAATTAGAGCAGTAAAAATACATGTTTTGTCATATCCGTGGTATACTGTTTGATATACCACGGCTGTCAGCCAATCAGCATTCAGGACTCGAACCACCCAGTTTATAATCTTAAATATGTCATGACAGTCAACTGTTTGTCATTAATCATCATCAGCAATGAACATAACGACAGACGAGAAACCAAACATGCTGTCATCATCAATCAGGCACAGGTTTCTATGTGACAGTCTTAACATTTTGCCATAGTCAGGTAGGGACAGGCAGACAAATGGCCATGCAAACATGCTGTCAGCAGCAACCAGACAATGAGGTCCAAATCTGCTCACATCCTCCCTTTAAGATAGATGATAGGATAATAGCACTTGCTAGATAACGTGTTCTGAATTTACATGGAAGGGATTGTAGAGTATACAGTTTTTATGATAAAGATAAGAGATGTCTTACTGTCTTTGATAATGGGTCTCTTCTGTTTTTGTTATGCAGGTAAACTGATGTTCATATTCTACTATGGACGGTGTGTGGTACAGACTGACATCGACTGGAGCGGAACATGCCACGAGGACCATTCAGCTCTACCATAGGTGTGTCATCATGTGTGTGTCTGTGTGCATCAATACTGAAACCATTCGTCTGTATTTATCCACCTACTGCATCATCTTTACTCATTTTAACTGTGAAGAATGTTTGATTAGGCTGTGTTTAGACAGGCAACCAATTATTATCTTTTAATCATTCATTTTGTCTTTTGACAAATCAGATCAGCTCTGAAAAATATCTTATGTGAAAAGATCTGATGTTATTGGTCAAAAGACCAATTAGTGTAAAAAATATCAGAATTTGTATGCCTGTGTAAACAAAGCCTAAGTATCCACCTTTTCCTGGTGGATCTGTGCTTACTTTTTTTTTAAACTTTTTTTTTCAGTAGGGATGTGTGCATACATTGTAAAGTTTTAAAATATTCAACTTTGAATTATGTTCTTGTTGCTGCATGAAATTAGATATTCTAATCAAGTAAAGTTGTTAATGGTCTAATCTCTGAAAGTCATTGGATAATATGGTGCTTAAAACATTTAAAATATTCAATTTATAATGGTAAATACTCAAGAGAATGCTTCATAAATATACAAAATCCTATTTCCTCTCTATTACATGCCTCCCAAAAGACCTTGCAATGTCAACCCTTTGTGAGTCTGTGTGATGAATTTGTTTGCTGGCTGCTCGAAAGCAACCAGTTTTGTATTGTAAGGCGGATGTAATCCCTCTAGATCACATTGCTTGGATCAAGGACTACAACTAAGGGAAATGTGCAAAATAGAGGTGTTCAGAGCTGGTGTGTGCGTGCGTGTGCGTGTGCGTGTGTGTGTGTGTGTGTGTGTGTGTGTGTGTGTGTGTGTGTGTGTGTGTGTGTGTGTGTGTGTGTGTGTGTGTGTGTGTGTGTGTGTGTGTGTGTGTGTGTGTGTGTGTGTGTGTGTGTGTGTGTGTGTGTGTGTGTGTGTGTGTGTGTGTGTGTGTGTGTGTGGCTGAGCAGGGGGGAGCTAGCGGGAGCTGGCGGGAATGGGAGTGTGTGGACAGCCCAGGTAAATTGTGATTGACAGGCCCTGAAGCCCTCAACAGCGAATAGATGAATAATATAATATCCTGTGGTGCCAGCCCCCATCCAGAGCTTGGAATGAGACACATACAGTGGGGCAAAACGTATTTAGTCAGCCATCAATTGTGCAAGTTCTCCCACTTAAAAAGATGAGAGGCCTGTAATTTTCATCATAGGTACACTTCAACTATGACACACAGAATGAGAATTTTTTTTTTAATCACGTTGTAGGATTTTTAATTAATTAATTTGCAAATTATGGTGGAAAATAAGTATTTGGTCACCTACAAACAAGCAACATTTCTGGCTCTCACAGACCTGTAACTTCTTCTTTAAGAGGCTCCTCTGTCCTCCACTCGTTACCTGTATTAATGGCACCTGTTTGAACTTGTTATCAGTATAAAAGACACCTGTCCACAACCTCAAACAGTCACACTCCAAACTCCACTATGGCCAAGACCAAAGAGCTGTCAAAGGACACCAGAAACAAAATTGTAGACCTGCATCAGGCTGGGAAGACTGAATCTGCAATAGGTAAGCGGCTTGGTTTGAAGAAATCAACTGCGGGAGCAATTATTAGGAAATGGAAGACATACAAGACCACTGATAATCTCCCTCAATCTGGGGCTCCACGCAAGATCTCACAACATGGGGTCAAAATGATCACAAGAACGGTGAGCAAAACTCCCAGAACCACACGGGGGGACCTAGTGAATGACCTGCAGAGAGCTGGGATCAAAGTAACAAAGCCTACCATCAGTAACACACTACGCCGCCAGGGACTCAAATCCTGCAGTGCCAGACGTGTCCCCCTGCTTAAGCCAGTACATGTCCAGGCCCGTCTGAAGTTTTCTAGAGAGCATTTGGATGATCCAGAAGAAGATTGGGAGAATGTCATATGGTCAGATGAAACCTAAATATAACTTTTTGGTAAAAACTCAACTTGTCGTGTTTGGAGGACAAAGAATGCCGAGTTGCTTCCAAAGAACACCATACCTACTGTGAAGCATGAGGGTGGAAACATCATGCTTTGGGGCTGTTTTTCTGCAAAGGAACCAGGACGACTGATCCGTGTAAAGGAAAGAATGAATGGGGCCATGTATTGTGAGATTTTGAGTGAAAACCTCCTCCTTAAACGTGGCTGGGTCTTTCAGCATAACAATGATCCCAAACACACAACCCGGGCAACGAAGGAGTGGCTTCGTAAGAAGCATTTCAAGGTCCTGGAGTGGCCTAGCCAGTCTCCAGATCTCAACCCCATAGAAAATCTTTGGAGGGAGTTGAAAGTCCTTGTTGCCTAGCAGCAGCCTCAAAACATCACTGCTCTAGAGGAGATCTGCATGGAGGAATGGGCCAAAATACCAGCAACAGTGTGTGAAAACCTTGTGAATACTTACAGAAAATGTTTGACTTCTGTCATTGCCAACACAGGGTATATAACAAAGTATTGAGATAAACTTTTGTTCTTGACCAAATACTTATTTTCCACCATCATTTGCAAATAAATTCATTCAAAATCATACAATATGATTTTCTGAATTTTTTTCTAATTTTGTCTGTCAAAGTGTACCTATGATGAAAATTACAGGCCTCTCTCATCTTTTTAAGTGGGAGAACTTGCACAATTGGTGGCTGACTAAATACTTTTTCTGCCCCACTGTATCCTTCTGAACTCTGACAGATTCTGAGAATGATTCTCTCTGTGTGTGTGTGTGTGTGTGTGTGTGTGTGTGTGTGTGTGTGTGTGTGTGTGTGTGTGTGTGTGTTTTCTCATTTTGCGACCAATCTTTATCTTTGAGACACCCAACCACATACCTTGTCTCAACCTACCCAGGGTTGGGGCTATTAAAGACAAGTGTCTTAAGCTGACTGTAACCACCATCACCCTTCCAGGAAGAGGAGAGAGACTTATTATGATAGATTCTAAAAGATGTTGGCAGGCTCTACTTGGACCTTTGTGATTCCGACCAACTGAGCTAAGACCAGAGCTCTCTAGGAACATGGTGATGAGACGTGAGTGGGAGTCACTCCTGTCTGCAAGGCACCAATCAGGGGACGGGGTTTCTTGGCCCTGACAGTGTAGTGTCAGTCTGGGAGGTGGTCTTTAAGGTGCTCCGTGGAGGCCCTGAGACAGAGAGACATGCCCAGAGATCTGGTACCAGATGGCTAGTAGAGCTAAGGCTTAAGGAAGAAGGAGCCACATACATACAGAGATACAGTTATATAGCCACACTGCCAAACCCATTGGCCAAATGCATTACTTACCGGTTCCCTATGGCCTGCTCACTCAATTATTCAGTCACGTACACACACACACACACACACACACACACACACACACACACACACACACACACACACACACACACACACACACACAGGCCATGTGTCCCTGTCTGCCAGACCTGTGAGGTTTCCCATTAGTTGGGGTGCAGTGTGCTGGAGAGGCGCGCTGGGGCGAGAGACATCAATTTGCTTCCTCTAATGCGCTCGCTGCCCCCACAAGACATATTGATTATTTTCCCCCCGCAAAGTGACAAACAGCATTTTCTGGGGCATAATGGAGATGGATGGTGGGTTTATGAGCAGCCCTGGGGAGAAGGTGTTGGGGGGGCACCCCTCCTTCATACTCTCCAGACCCCCCACCGAAAAACGGCTGAAAACAAACATAGTTAACAAGGAGAGGAAGAGATGGAGGCGATGGGGTTGCTGCGGTAGTGGGAGGGGTGTAAACGGGGATGGAGGGAGGCAGATGTCGAGGAGCGATGTTCCTTCATTAGATACCTCCTCTCTGGAGAACCCCCTCGATCACCCTCCCCATCTTAATGGCCGCCTCACTGAGAGTTGCAGCTGCTTCAATATTAACTCTGCATCAACACCAGCCTCGGATAGGTTTACCTTACATCTAGCTCGTCTGCAGTGGAATTTACTTACCAAACAGCTGAAGAGTGAATGAATTTCTTTTACATTTATGTGTTGTAGGCTTTATTTAACATGTTTTTAGACTTTCAGTTGATTCATAGTACAATTTTCTTTCAACGTGATATTTGACTATTTGTAAGTCTTTTGATATTTATTTAGTCCCCGTCCTGTCAGGAGATAGTGGTGTTTGCTACACCAGTCTAGTTATGCCAAGCAGTCATTACCCCAGGGAAAGGAAAAAGGAAGGGTGCATTTGAAATGTATTTACACAGAGCTCCTGCCAGGGAATGGAATGACGATTGCAAGAAATGGTAGAGCTTTGAGACACCATTAGATCGGACATCAGGTAGCCTAGCGGTTACGAGGGTTGGTTCAGGAACCGCAAGGTTGCTGGTTTGAATGTCGTAGCAGCCTAGGTGAAAAATATGCCGATGTGCCCTTGAGCAAGGCACTTAACTCTAATTTCTCCTATAAGTTGCTTTGGATAAAAGTGCCTACTAAAAATTACAAAAAAAAAAAAATTTTAACTCACCAACCGTGCTCTCCATCATAGATAAGTTGGGGTTTTGCTTCCCACTGGTAAGGTGAAAGGATGCCATCTTTGATCATAATTTTGATCAATACTCTGCTTACAGATCATCATCACCTGAGCAAACCTTGCTTTTTGACAGCTCTTTGAAATATCTGAATTCCCTTTCTTTCCCACTACCGTATTTTGTTTTAAGAAGTGTCTTTAACATTTTTTGAAATGGTTCGTTTGACAGAGCTGACTGGTTCTCCACACTAGACATTTTCTTTATTTAATTCTAATATCGCAAAACTTTGCGATATTGACCTTTGACTCGCTGTCTTTTCTTCTCTACCTCCTTTCCCTCTTCACATCTTAACAAATCCCCATAATTGATTTGTTCCCTTTTAATTCCACATAAAAAAAACTGCGTTTGGTTATTAGAAATGCCTTAACTGTCACACAAAGAAATTTAATATGTCCCGATATAGGCTAAGTTATAAACATGCATTTGTCATGGTTTAAAATAGAGCGCATGAGACTGGGTAGCAATAACCTTGTGCAGGGCTTTTTTGTTGTTGTTTGTCATTCACAAACACAAACATCTCAGATACCTGAAAATACATCAAACAGAACAGCCCCAAACTGAAAGGAGTCTGACACACGGTAGACAGAACAGGAGAGTGAGCTTAACATATACATACTGTCACCACACAGAGCAGAGCCAAGCTGTCAGTGATCACAACAGACGTTATATGGGAGGGTTATTACTGGCCCAGTCTGATAAGCGGAATGATCTGCAGCGCTGATAAAACCTTCGGGTGGGATGGAGGGAGGAGGCGTCTGCTGGCTATTATCCTGCATCGATTTACTCCTGTCAAGGTTGGCTGGGCACGTAATGAAGTGTGGGATCTTGGGATGGCGTGCGTGCTCGTCTGCACCATATAGCTTTTTGGTGATATTGGGTTTCTACGAGAGTTGGCGTCCGGGTGTGTGTGAGTGATTGTGGACGGGAGAGGAGGTATTTTCTGCAAGCACACTTTATTGCACAAATAAAGTGTTTTCTCTTTCATCCTGTTTGATTGATTGAATGCTTGCTTGTTTTTTTAATTGATTAAAGATTGTTGCTACCTTTAGCAACAATTCAGTTGGTCAGCCCAGAATTCACTGAACGACTGCAAAGGGTATGTGATTGTCCCTGTGTAGAATTTCCACGACAGGTATAAGGTAGAACTCGCCTTCAACATCCTTTTCGTTTTCTCTCTAGGCACCTCTCTCCCTCTGACTTTCTCTCTCTCCCTCCCTGCCTCTCCCTCCCTGCATCTCTCTCTCCCTCCCTGCATCTATCTATCTCTATCGCTCTAATCCATGGCTCTACAGATTCTCTTTGTACTGCTGTCTGACAAGTCTGCTCATTCTCCAGCTCTAAGGACTGCCCCGGTGCTTGGGATAACGGGACAATACGCTGGGTGCCGTGGCGCGATAAGCCCGGAGGATGCTGGGAAACACACAGAGTGTCACCCAAAGCGATAAAGCTCTATTGTCTTCTGTGTCTGCAGAGTCGGGATTATGGTTTTATGGACGGCTTTAGCGTTTCGCAGAGGCTTTTGGAGAACGGCATGCAGCACAGACACCATGGCCGTTCAGGCAGACTGCGTGAGCATGAGACAGACGTCTACAGCACGTTTTCACATCTGTCTCATCCAATCGTCCTCTCTGTTTCTCGAAAGACTCGCACCCCCCAATCGTGTCATGTGTCCGTATGTATGAAATCACCTCACCCAATAGCCTTGCCTGATGACTTTTTGCTCAGGTAGCTCTCATCCAATAGCTTTTGTGAGAAATACACAATGGCGTCTATGCCGTTATCCAGTTATCCATCTCTGTCTCACGGTCTTCGTTGCTATGGCGCAACAATCAGGCTATGATATTGATCTAGCCAGGGGACAATTTATCAAACTATTTTCCTTCAGTAATACCACCCAAACCTTCTGTTTGCTGCAACACTATAGGAACTGTTCAATTTGCAAATAAGTGCTATTGTGTGGCTCCAATACCCAAGTGACTTTTTATTCTGTTCTCTGGCTTGCAGAAAGGTGTGTTTCAGCACCAGAGGCAGCTAAAGTTCTATTGAGTATGGGGGGGGGGTTGGTGGAGATTCGTGGGCACCTTTTCTCAATATCGCCTACCACCCATCCCTTTGACACAGCCTTAACAATTGAGTAGGGGAGCAGTAGGCTGACCTTGACCGCTCGGATGATGGAGTGGGGGAACGCCTCATGTGAGCAGATCCCCTAAAAATAGCATAGGCAGCAATTAAGCGCCAATCTAATCATCCGCCTGCGTAAACGAGCCGACGATTCCGCCCTCATATTCCCCAGGCTTTCCAGACCGTTTCCTCATCATCTTTGGCTATCTGTTTAATTACGCCCCCGTCAGCCCCAGATGAGGGAGCGATAGCCTTATCACCACGGCTCATTTCCAAATCCATGAAATTAATCAAGCTAACCTCCCATCAGCAGACTGCTATGGCTTGGTGGCTTGGTGACATAGTGGCATAGTGGAGTCAGTGTGAGAACTTAGCTAACTGGAACTTTAGTGCTTTTCCCAGGGAACAGAGGATGTTCCTAGATCTGGAGCAATGATGTTCCCCAAGGTGCTCCTTACATACAGTTCTAACGTACAGCTGTTTAGATGCATAGTTCACAAAATATTATCATGTTGCTTTGATTAACCTGACCAATTGTAAGGTATTAGTGAGTACCTTTACAAAGTGGCATCAGTGCCACTGGAGCTGTTCCAACTGCCCACCCTCCAGAGGAAAAGACTGTGCTCGGCCAACCAAAGCCAGGCTGAGTTTCTCTCCGAGGTGTGCTCCATTCTGACAGCCAGGGTCTCAGACATCGATTTTGGACGTGAAGGTTGGGCGGATCCGTCACCACGTCGGGGGCTGGCAGCAGAACCAGACAGGCGGATGGAGATCTCCCTCTAGGTTTGGGCCGTCATTTATCTCTAAATGACGGCAGATGGTGGGCTTGGCGCCGGTGCCATCCTCTCAATCTCCCAAGGTGCATTTCTCTGATGGATGTGGATGAGGGGAGGGCTGGGAAGTGGCTGTGCACATCTGTGCTGCTCGATAACGGGGGGCTAAGTGTGTCTGTGTGTTAGCCGTAACTTCTCGCATATTAATCATACCACCTTCCTCTGAGTTTATTCACTTCTTAGCTACATCTCTCACCGCTTGGCCCTCTCAAGTGGTGAGAGAAGCCCTCCATTCGATCCTGTGGAGGAATTCTTACCAACAAGATTTCACACTGTTACAGCCAAATGGACACTAAATTCTGTTCTGAAGGTAAAGTGTTCCTTAGTTTAGTTTTAATAATATAACACAGGGTATCCTTAACTTGGTCCTCAGGAGCCCAGCGTCGTCCGGGTTAGGGAGGGTTTGGCCGGCAGGGATATCCTTGCCACATTGCACACTAGCGACTCCTGTGGCGGGCCGGGCACGGTGCGGCTGGCTTCTGGGTTGGATGTGCATTGTGTCAAGAAGAAGTGTGGCTTGGTTGGGTTGTGTTTCGGAGGACGCATGGCTCTTGACCTTCGCCTCTCCCGAGTCCATAAGGGAGTTGCAGCGATGAGACAAGACTGTAACTACTACCAATTGGATACAACGAAATTGAGGAGAAAAAAGGGGTGAAAAATACAACAAAAAAAACGGAACCCCTTGAAGTCCCGAGGACCGAGTTTGGGATACCCTGTGTTACACCATTAAAACTGAACCCCTTGGGATCCCGAGGACCGAGTTTGGGATACCCTGTGTTACACCATTAAAACTGAACCCCTTGGGATCCCGAGGACCGAGTTTGGGATACCCTGTGTTACACCATTAAAACTGAACCCCTTGGGATCCCGAGGACCGAGTTTGGGATACCCTGTGTTACACCATTAAAACTGAACCCCTTGGGATCCCGAGGACCGAGTTTGGGATACCCTGTGTTACACCATTAAAACTGAACCCCTTGGGATCCCGAGGACCGAGTTTGGGATACCCTGTGTTACACCATTAAAACTGAACCCCTTGAAGTCCCGAGGACCGAGTTTGGGATACCCTGTGTTACACCATTAAAACTGAACCCCTTGGGATCCCGAGGACCGAGTTTGGGATACCCTGTGTTACACCATTAAAACTGAACCCCTTGGGATCCCGAGGACCGAGTTTGGGATACCCTGTGTTACACCATTAAAACTGAACCCCTTGGGATCCCGAGGACCGAGTTTGGGATACCCTGTGTTACACCATTAAAACTGAACCCCTTGGGATCCCGAGGACCGAGTTTGGGATACCCTGTGTTACACCATTAAAACTGAACCCCTTGGGATCCCGAGGACCGAGTTTGGGATACCCTGTGTTACACCATTAAAACTGAATCCCTTGGGATCCCGAGGACCGAGTTTGGGATACCCTGTGTTACACCATTAAAACTGAACCCCCCCCCGAGTTTGGGAAACCCTGGTATAACATGTATCAAAGATGATTGTGTTTGTAACACATGAGTTGTAATATATTCTGAGAGCTGTAAGGCCTCAACATCCTGTATGCCTTTAAACGGCTCTCTCTTTGTCACTCACACAAACACGCAAAACACGTAGTAGACAGCAGGTGTATTTGGACAGTAGAGGCCCTCGGTCAATGGCTGACCTCCTTGTTAGGGTCATCTCATGGTGTTAATAACCCTGGCCTCTTGCCAGAACCATTAGAGTGGAGATAACGGCATCATTAGCCCGCCCATCCACGTCCTAACACTCACATCTCCATGGAAACCCTGGGCTCTGGCTGCTCCGCGAGGCGCCCTTGGGATGCTCCCTGCGTCGTCATGGGGTGGCAGGTCGGGAGTGAAAGCTGATTTAGCGACTGCATCAGAGATCTGGCAGATTAGTGGAAGGGAAATAGGGGCCAGCAGACAGTCAGCAGGGTGATTGGCTCAGCAATAACAGAACACCCCTTTGCCGACAGGAACCGGCACTATGTGGATGCAATGACAAAACAGACAGTTAGCGAACTCCGTCGGGGCTTTACGAGGCGTGACTTGCTTTCGCATAGACTTGATTGTAGATGTGCCATTCAGTAGTGTGATTATGTAATGATGGCAAACTGTTACAGAGGACTTGAAGCAGTAAAGGACCCGACACATTGGTTCCTAGGGGACATTAAGCATGGCGTAATGTCCATCTTAATAATACCGTACGTAAACTTACATGCACCTTAATGTTAAGCATGGCGTAATGTCCATATTAATAATACCGTACGTAAACTTACATGCACCTTAATGGTAAGCATGGCGTAATGTCCATCTTAATAATACCGTACGTAAACTTACATGCACCTTAATGTTAAGCATGGCCTAATGTCCATCTTAATAATACCGTACGTAAACTTACATGCACCTTAATGTTAAGCATGGCCTAATGTCCATCTTAATAATACCGTACGTAAACTTACATGCACCTTAATGTTGTACTCGTTGTGTTACTGTACTCTTGTTATTCAGTGCTGTCAGCGTGTTATAAACCTGCTGCAGTCTATCAGAAAATGGTCCCATTTGGATTTAATGAATTGAGTCATTCATGCCCAAATAAACAAATCAATTATTATGTTTGAGAATGACACGGTGCTTTATTGAGAGTTCAAAGGAGTATCAAACTAGTGAGTTCTTGTATTTCCTTTCCCAGTCTGCTGGTTCAGGCTGTTTGATCACACTTTGGGCAAGGCGATCGAGCAGATTGTCCTGACAGATTGGTGTGGAGGATGAATCTGGAACAAACGTGTGGGAAGCAGAAGATTCTGTTGGATAATTATCCTCCTTACAGCCCCTCTCTTACTAAAATATATCAGTGTAATATACCAATGCATACACTTGGTGGGCCTGCAAGCCAGAGCTTTGCATTCAGCTCTCTATATGCTTGTAACACGCCACGGCATGTTGATAAACCAACAGCTGTTGTTATGGTTGTTTTCATTGTTTGAATTGGCAAATGTCTTTAGTGACGGCAAACCTGAAACGTACCCTTCAATCGATTTCAGCGGCGCCCAGTGATGCCAGACGGTTGGTGAATTGATCCCATAACAGGAGTTACGGTGGATCTTCTTTAGATTTTGAAAGGTTTTATAGTCGCAGATCATGGTTGGAATCAAAAGCGAAACGAAGTACGTATCATACTAAAGGGTGACGTAAGGGTTATGCTACATTTGGCAAAGTCCCAGACTACGGACCTGTTTAACCAACCATTATGAATAGTCAAGGAATATACTGCATGTATGCATTACACAGGGTTTGATATATACTTCATTATAAATGGTTTAAGCTACACTTTCTGAGACGGATACCTCTTTTAGGGTTAGGGTTTTAAAAGACTAGGTGTCTAACATAAAACATGAATGGAATAATGGGCAATATGTGGTGTGTTTGTTTAGCGAAATGTTGAATCGTGAACGCTCCCGACGGTTTACAGAGCTTCTAGGAAAGCTGACACTCACTTAGCCCCAAAAAACCATCTCTATCTAGTCAAGATCCCCCACTGACTCCTACCATCGATCCTCGGCACAGAGAGAGATGGCTCAGGTCTAAATATTGTCCTTTGTGTTTAAGTAACGTCTCTTAGCAGTTACAGAGGCTTTCCGGTGTACTTGGCCTGAATGTGTTAGTGCTGTTACTCTGTGTAGACCACATCATCACTTGATGCAGACTGATAAACTGCTGAAGGACAGTATTCTATGTAAAGTATTACAGATTCAAACACAACAGGAAGACTGCTGTATAGCTGGCTCACAACAGAGAGTCACTTTCAGTTGAAAACGGACATTTAATATGTTATTTGTCAATGGGACAGAACATGCAAAGAAGGTTTGTGTCTTCGGAAAGGGCCTTTACAAATATGTATAAGCAATATTGACAGAGCTTTGGAAGTTCTAGTGCTGTAGTGGTTCAGACACAGTTCTGAGGACCTTTGGGCAGAGTCATGAAGTAAAATAGCAACACCAGTTTAGCACCTGTTCTCCAAAGGAGCTGACAGGATGACCTGCAGAGTATATGGCTGGACGGTATTCTCAAGGTTGGAGTGTCCTCTTCCGCCCTTGAGACCACACGCAAACACTCCGCGAAAGTTTTTACGTTGTGCCTGCCGCCTGCTCCTTGCTGACTGGCAGCTCATTAAGGCAGCGACGCGTCATGCACGTGTTTGCTCCCAGACAGGCCGCGCCACGGGCTGCATGCTAATTGGGGAGGCGTAGCCGGTGTTGAAACGACCTTGTGTCCGCACCAGGCTCTGATTATGTGAGGGGGGCGGCTTGGCGGGACGCCCACGCGGGCGATTCGCAAACACGTTTTGTTGTCTGCCTAGCAGGGGGCCTCTCTCCTCCTCCGTTCCGACTTGCTACTCCTCGCCCCTTCTTCATCTTGTGAAGCCTTCGTTCTAATCTGACCTCCAGGTTTCATAGCAAAGTCAGCCAACTCTGACCACTCATCCCACGTGAGAGCCGTCAAAGGAAAGAGAGAGTGAGAGAAATGAAAGAAAGAGAGAGAGATGTGAGAGGATAAGAAATAACATAATAATAATAAGGACAGACATAATAGACATAATAAGGACAGACATACAGGAATGCTGGAAGAATAGAAGAATGGTGTAGAACATAATTCTACAAACAAAGATAGACTTTTCCAGTCAGAATCAATGCAGCATGTACGGTTATGTTAGTTGTAACCAAACGCTATACTTCTGACGAGTCATTCACTAACAGGCAGAGAAATGTAATGGTGCGCTATGTAGAAATCACACATTTCCTGGTTGCTAAAATTATAATTGTTCGCCTAATTTCAGTTTATGTGACAAAACAAGCAACTATAGTGTATATAATTATTGTACCATCTAAATTGTTGGGAAATATTTTTCAATAACCAAAAATATTGTATTTTCAGCTGTTTGAAACTGGTGTACAAAACCAAAAGTAAAAGAAGCAAAAACGACAGATCTATAACTAACATTTCTATGTGAATTTAATCCAGTCGCCCAAAAAGTTACATATTGCAGCTTTAACTGCAATATTTTTCATAACATTGTCATCATATGGTAGAGCTCTCTTCTCACAATGCAGGAGGCAGGTTTTCAGAGTAAAAAAATCATGACTGGAGTAGGCTGAATAAAGGCCAATCAATGATCCACATGCACACACACACACGCACACACACACACACACACACACACACACACACACACACACACACACACACACACACACACACACACACACACACACACACACACACACACACACACACACACACACACACACACACACACACACACACACACACACACACACACACACACACACACACACACACACACACACACACACCGTGGAGAGGGTTGCCAGCCAGAGTGTTTAAGTGCCATCAGTCCTCCTGCCCTGCCCTCGTAGATAAAGAGGGACCTGCCATCAGCCACACGGCCGTCTCGTTCAGTCCTCATTAAAAAGCCATCGTATTAAGAAATCATTTCAGCTTGTCCTGATGAGCCTTTTATTGCCTACTCTAAAATCTTTTCACTTATCGAGGAGTCGAAGGGAGTGGGAGTGCTATGGAGAACGAGAGGTAGAAAGAGAACGAGAAAGAAGCTGAATGGAAGATTGCAGGGGAGGACAGATTTGATTTTTAAATTAAGGGCATTTTATCATGACATTCTGAAGGCTATTTCATCCTCAAGGGTGAAATGCTGGCTTTGGCTTCTCCAACATCAGATATGGATGTCCTATCTTGCTGCAGGGAAACACTCTTCAGAGAAATGTTGGCTAAGTTGGGAAGGGGTCTTCAGGCCAGGTCTTGGTTGTGTTGAATTATTGAGTGCAGGCGTCTGTGTGAGGAGTTGCTCCATGATGTCTTGGGACTTACAGTATTAGGGCAGTTTTCTGACTTGGATGTGTTCTTTGGTCTTTAGCTCAACAGGTGTATCATTGTGAAACGTGTCGTAATAGCTGGAGAGATGCTGGTTATTAGAAACAGTGTTGAGGGGAGCTTCCTTCTACTAACATCTCCTATTCTCTTGGATGCAATTTGGTTTGGTTTTGGGGTGTGGCTCAGGGGCAGCCATTACAGCAGTAGCCCATTACTCATCTTCCTAGCTGCTGTCTCGGAGCTCCCGCTCCAGTGCTAATGCAGATTACAGGGATATATGAGGGCTATTTTGTTCTCAGTGGGGTGGGAATGATCACTAGCAACCGTAGCTCTCTCAGATGTACGAGTATACATCTGTTCCCACTGTGAAATCGCACCCAAAGATCCATCAGAGCCAGAACCCAATCAAATCCGTGGATAGTACATCAATTACACGTTAATTAGCACTTTATAGGAGTTTAATTATTCATGTACAACATGTTAATAGATGGCAAGGCCTTTGCAGTTTGGGGTAGTTCCAGAGTCCACTTCTAATGGTTAGAGTGAGTCATTATTCATCTGTTGTGTAAATAGCCCATTTGTCATGTAGTGCTATTGGAGCTAAAAATGTTTGAGCAATCTGTCTCTCCAATAGCGCCAGTTTGAGGCGGATCAATCGATCTTTTTACAATAAATCTGTCACTGCTCATTGTGTGCCATGTAATACTGAACCATTTGGAACAAAATTGAGAAGGGAAGAAAATAGGACACTTTGAAAAGAGAACCTATTTTTTGCACATCTATCAAATGAGGTCCATAGGGTTTTATAGAAGGCTTCAGTTGTGCTGCTAATGGCAGTACTACTAACTCATTTTATACTGCTGCCATTAACAATAGGGATGTTTAGCAATGGTGATAGTAACTAACTGTCACCACATTACATTTATATTATTTTATATAATAATTATAATAATCTATCCCCCCGTTCTTCTTTCAGGGCCCCGCAAAATCATTGGAAGAAGTTGTTTCAGTGACCAACATGTCAGCAATTAGCACATTAACAGGTGGGTTGGCTGGTGCCACCATCTCACATACAGGTTAGTCGTGTCTTCAGAAGACATCTATTATAGAGATAAAGCGAGGTTATCGGTCTATATAATACTTTACGCACCATGTCCATAATTATACCTGCAATTGTGTAACCCCCCATCCCCCTCTTTCTAAAACAGGTCACAAGATGTGCTGGGCTCACCCTCCATGAATCCCAAGAATCCCATCATGCCCTAAGAGTTTAAAAGCTCCAAACCAGCTCGAACTCAACCTCACATGACTCCAGTTCCCATCACCAACTTGACTCCAGTCCCTTGTTGTTCAGTCCTGCTGTTTCCACCCAGCGGTTTAGTTGTGACAGTGGCTTCCAATGAGAATCCAGTTGGCCTTCCCTCTCTTGTATCCCTCATTAACGTTGGCCCCCATGTCAGAGCCCTGGGCCGCAGAGGGGAATGCTCTCATGGTGTCTCTGCTGTACGGAGAGCCAGGTCTGATCCCAGCCATGAGGAGCCCACAGGCGGAGAGCCCTGTTTAAAATTCCGCTCTGCAACGTGTCGGCTTTCCAATCCTCCGGGATTGCATTATTAAACTTACACAAGCTCATTTCCATACAAAGCAGGATATCAGCGGCAGACAGTCATGCATATTTATCGCAGTGTGCCTGGCTTACGCACGAATACACTCGCACAATAACCCGCACGCAGGCATAACTTAGTCGTGGTACATAAGTGAAGGAGGAAAACGAGGTGCATTCCTAATGGTTCGAGCATGAGATGTCCTGAGTGAGGATGGTCAGTGAAATCTACATGTCAATCACCTGATAAACCGACACATAAACAGGCAGTTTCTCACACGCAAACAGGGGAGCTGAGATGAGTTACACTTTGAGATCTGACGAGAAGTGTATTACTGATAATCTACACGCAGAGTCATGCACACACGGTCCAGCCAAGCCTCCACCTGTCCATGTTGACTGTTCCCTGCTAGTAGCTAGTTCCCTTAATGTCCCTGTCTCTGTGTCTCCCCCCGTCCCTACGTCCCTGCTGCCCCACTGTTCTTCTCCTCCTCCACTAGTTTCCGAGCACCGGTTTCTCCTCTCCTCCTCCTCCTCCCCCTCTTTTCTTCCTTGCCCTCCTTCAGGTGATGTCCGTCCCTCCTCCTCCTCCTCCTCCTCCTCCCCCTCTTTTCTTCCTTTCCCTCCTTCAGGTGATGTCCGTCCGTCCCTCCTCCTCCTCCTCCTCCTCCTCTTTTCTTCCTTGCCCTCTTTCAGGTGATGTCCGTCCCTCCTCCTCCTCCTCCTGTGAGATTGCTGCTGTGTCTTATGGCTTTTTATTCCTACGTGAGGGTAGATGTGTTCATGTAGGGATAGAAGCCACTAAACACACGGTGAGAGGTCAACGTGCAGGCCAGTAGAGCCAAAGCTTCCTTTTCCACACAGAGCAAATAGCCTGCGGTGATGTTACAGTGGAGTTTACTGTCTAACTCTAGGCCTACATGCACCCGTTAAGTTACTTTGGTCTAAGGCTGTGCCACCAGAGATTCTGGGTTCGAGCCCAGGCTCTGTCGCAGCTGGACGCGACCGGAAGGTCCATGGGGCGACGCACAATTGGCCCAGCGTTATCCGGGTTAGGGAGGGTTTGGCCGGCAGGGATATCCTTGTCTCATCGTGCACTTGTGACTCCTGTGGCGGGCCGGTCGCAGTGCACGCTGACCAGGTCGCCAGGTGTACGGTGTTTCCTCTGACACATTGGTGCGGCTGCCTTCCTGGTTGGATGTGCATTGTGTCAAGAAGCAGTGCGGCTTGGTTGGGTTGTGTTTCGGAGGACGCATGGCTCTTGACCTTCGCCTCTCCCTAGTCCGTAAGGGAGTTGCAGCGATGACACAAGACTGTAACTACTACCAATTGGATACCACGAAATTGGGGAGAAAAAAACAACTTTTAAACAGAAATGTCAAACACATAGGCCTAAACAGAATGGCAACTCTCAAAGACCCACCAACAAAGGCCCAGTACTGAAGGCTGTAACAAAGCCAAAGAAAGTCCTAGGATATAGTCCAAAACCACTCTGTAATTCACTGGTTATCAAACAACCTTGTTCAAGAAATCCTTAAGAAAAGGGAAGCCCGGTTCTGCTAACAAATGGATGGAATACTTCAAGCTAAGGTAGGTCGACTACATCCATCTAAACTGAGGTGAGTTTCGTCCAGGTTCCCAACCCCAAATAGGATGAACATTAGAATACTGAGATGAATCATTGTAAAGTGTGAAATGTTATTCTATGTGCTTCATAAAACCTACTTCTAGCTGCCATCATAGCTGAAGTGTAATAATTCAACACCCTCACTAATGTACATGAATGTTCACACTATAAATCTACATCACAACACATGATAGGAGCATCAATTATTGACAGTGTTTTCTATAGACCTCCAAGCTTTCAGGGAGAATGTGTTGGAATAGATTACTGCCAATGGATTCACTGCCTGAGGCTGCGTGTGCCTCTCTGTTTTCCTGAGTTGAGTTGATGCATTAATATGAAGTCTTTGTATGTATATACATGCATCTCTGTCTTATAAGAATCTATCTCCTGGCAGATTTTCCTGTAATAAATAATGCTCTTCTGTGTTTTGTGTTGTTGCCGTTCTTCATTTGTTTTCATATTTTCAATGGTGCGAATTGATTAATAAATTATGCATTCAGCCAACCTTCTGTACCGATCTGTTTCTTTTGCTCATCTGCACTGTTATTTAAATGATACACACACACACCTTTTGCTCATCTGCACTGTTATTTAAATGATACACACACACACACACACACACACACACACACACACACACACACACACACACACACACACACACACACACACACACACACACACACACACACACACACACACACACACACACACACACACACACACACACACACACACACACACACACACACACACCAAAGCATTCTTTTCGCAACACCTAGACAAACTTGTGTTCTCAAATTAAATACTGAAAGGCTGTTGCAGGGGTTGAACAAGTCTAAACTCCTACTCATTTTGTATGTAAATAGCAATTAACAAACACACCCAATTACCTTTGACCCCTAACACCTGTAAGAGCACTGGGTTGAATCCTTTCATAAATTGTCAATGTTGATAAATTTGTGCCAATGTGTTGTCATAAAAAAAAAATCAAGGCAATATTGATGGGTAAAAAGTTGACACTGGCTAGGCAAACAATATTTCGGACATGATTGTCAGGGAAAGCCTGAGAGAGTTTGAGTGATTTCAGGGACAGGCGAACCGTGACAGCAGAGTGGAGCGGAGCAGTCTGGAGTGAGTGATTGAGGTAAAGTGGAAACTTGATAGAAGACCAGCATGTTTTTCTTCTTCACTGTGGTTGGGAGCAGCCCGCCCACACACACACACACACACACACACACACACACACACACACACACACACACACACACACACACACACACACACACACACACACACACACACACACACACACACACACACACACACACACACACACACACACACACACACACACACACCAGCCATTTGTCTGGGGGATCCAGTTTGTGGTTTCATGATGAAACTAGAGGAAATCCGACTGCTGCCGGCACACCACACATTCTCTTTTCTATTTCTTCTCTCCTTTCTTCAATAATTCCTCCTCGTAGCCGTTTCCCCCCGAGCGCTGCTTCCACTTCTTACCGCAATTAGCGGAACGCAAAGAAGCCCACTTGTTTGTCAGCACGGAAATAAAATGGTAATTGGATAATCCATGGAATTTCGGCAGTGTGTTCGGGGAGTTTGTAATTAAACCTGAACTTCTGACAAATATTGAATCAGATGAGCCCAGTGAGTGAAACGCATGCTAAACAACTGCAGGGTGAGCCAAATGTAGCCTAAACTATGCCAGTCTAAGAAGGATTAAGATGTATTTACACAGGCAGACAAATTCTGATCTATTTTTCACTAATTGATCTTTGGACCAATCAGATCAGCTCTGAAAAAGATCTGAGGTGATTGGTCAAAAGACCAATTAGTGGTAAAAAAAGATCAGAATTGAGGTGCCTGAGTAAATGTGTATATTTGTATATTTAATTCAGAAAGTGATACTCAATGGTCATGTCCGAAATCTGTCTTGCCTACATTTTACTACAACAGCATACTGTATAGGCTGTTAATCATAGTACACACTATTTTGAATGTACTGCTTAGTAGAAATGATGCAGTAAGCAAAACATGCCAGCATACTAGGACTCACATATACTGAGAATGCTTCATCTAATGCACAATTGCATTTCCCGCCAATTATTCATGTTGGTACAACCCGTCCTGCCAGCGAATGATCAGTTGTTGTCAAACACACATGGGTCTGAAAAGACGATTCTCTTCCTCAATAGCATGCAGCCAATTCTACTAGATGAAAGGCCAAAATTAGTTTGACATCTGGCGTTAAACAATGACTGACAGGGGGATGCTGTTTGGAAGCCACCGCACAGCCATTTTGGTACTCCTCCATTGTAAAATAAATAAATATGAAGCTACAGAAATGCATTTATTAATGTCTACAGTCGTTTTGACAAGCATATTCTAATACAGACACCTTAATGCATACTTTACAATTATATTATGTGAATAAGACATAAACATGAATAATATATAAAAACATATTCCTTAAAGTCGTTTTTAGAGAGTGCTAATGTTACTGTCCCAACTACAACAAGGAAATACTTAAATACATGTAATTATGTCCTTGAAACGTTTTTTTTTTGTGAAATATTATAGCATTCCATTAATTCCTATGACTGCGCCTTCTGAGGAATACCAATATTTGTATTTTTATTTATTTATTTCACCTTTATTTAACCAGGTAAGCAAGTTGAGAACAAGTTCTCGTTTACAACGGCTACCTGGTCAAGATAAAGCAAAGCAGTGCGACACAAACAACAACACAGAGTTACACATGGAATAAACAAGAGTACAGTCAATAACACAATTGAAAAAAAGAAAGTCTATATACAGTGTGTGCAAATGGCGTGAGGAGGTAAGGCAATAAATAGGCCATAGTAGCAAAGTAATTACAATTTATTGGCCAATACATAGCATCAGCAATCCAGGGTTTATACACATTATTTGTTTTAAAGAGTACTCAAATGTTGAAATTGGCTACTACAGTATTTATAACCCAAGTTTACTGTAGGTATGGGTATTCGGACAAGGCCAGTATCTGCGTCCTCAATACTAGTAGTTTAATTAGTCATCTTTGACCAATAGTGAACCTTGCTGCTGAGTCTTTTTGGCTAAATATGTCTTAGCAAGACATATCTCACAATAACGCTTCCTTATCCCAGGTCCTCAAACGAGTGTGTCAGCATTCTGGCAGTGATCACAGTGGTTATGACTTTTTAATGGTTTGTTAATGGTCTTTGCTGTGTTGCATCCCAGCTTCTCAAACAACATTAATTGTTTCAATTGCTGCTGCTGTGTCCAGTACCAAGCTAAACCTGTAATTACTGAGAATGTTAGAGTTTTGCTCAGTCAACAACTGGATAATGTTGGCTAGAAAATAATTCCATTCCTGATAGGAATGGCTATATTCTCTCCCCACAACCATCCAGTGTAAGGTTCTGCTTTTCTTTCATTGGTCAACCTTGTGTTCTTTTTCTTTGTGTTCTTGAACGTAGCCCTGTTTCTTTGTGTTCTGGAACGTAGCCATCTTTCATTCTGGTTCTTTTATTTCACCTGCGTTCGTTTCTCACCTGGTCTCATCAGCTCCCTATTTAGTTCAGTTCTTTCTGTTTGTATGGTTGTGAGGTACTGTTTGTTTTTTGACTGCGACCACAATGCCTGCCTTCTGTGAAGGCTTAATAAACATCTGCCACACTCTGCCTGTGAATCTACACCTTTTTCCCATGAGTATTCATTACATCCAGACAGGGTTGCATACTACATCTGCTGCATATCTATAGGGTTGTATTTCTATAGGTTTATACAAAATGGTTTTCCTGCAAAGAAAATTGCATTCACAACTGAACAGGCGCTTGAAGATAAATGAGACCTGATTGAATGTCCAGTTGAAGACAATTCGTCCCTTCTTGCCATACACATACAACCACCTACCTACAGCATGGACTAATGTCAACACAGATCCCCAACACTGTATATTAGGGTAGTGCATAAGCAAAGCAGCTCAGTGATCACACCTGAACCCAATACTGGGTAATGACTCAAATAGACACAGCGCCCCCTGCTGTTGGCTGATTCTGCAACACCCACTCACTTTACATGCCACTGTACACTCTTACACTCGCTATCTAGAACCTAAAATGGTTCTTTTGCTGTCCCCACAGGATAACCCTTTGAATTACCCTTTTTGGTTCCAGGTAGAACCTTTTTTGGTTTCATGAAAAACCCTTTCCACAGAGGGTTCTGCATGGAACCCAAAGTTTTTTTAAAAATCAAACAAAAAAGGGTTCTACTATGTGGACAGTCGAAGAACCATTTTAGGTTCTAGATAGAGAGTGTAAGAGTGTACAGTGGCATGTAAAGTGAGTGGGTGTTCTAAACCTTTCTGAATCCATACATGATAAACACAATCAGTTTGTGTCACCTAGAGTGTCAGCCATTCCAAAATACCACAGGGCAAACTTAACCATTGTGGAATTAAAGGAGCCACAATGAGTCCCAAATGATGTGGTTTGACCTCATATAATTTCACAGCTGTTAGCCTACATATGAGCCTATTCTTGTCCTATTTGAACTATTTACGATATACTCTCTGGTTTCTGCAATCGATCTGAAACAAAGTGCATCAATACAAAATGTACTCTCAAACTTTTCGTAATGCTCATGGCAGTGTATGAATGGGTTTGACTTTCCTCTCACAGTGGGCTATTGATTGTGTCTGTGCCCCAGCTGAAGTCTTCCCAATTAGAAGATGCAATTGCTACGCTTGACAAGTGTTCCTCCCTACAGGTGTCATCTGATTTAGCATGGTAGAACAATGATCAACAGTGCTCACAACTGGGGTCTACTTCCATCCCCTCCTTGTACACATTTGATTAAATTAATTAGTGTAATTTGCTCTCAAGCATTCAGCGTAACACAGAACCCCTACTTTTCTCCACCAAGATCCTGAAAATTCAGAAGTGATGCTATGTTGCAAATGGGTGGTTTGTAAATACAGAGAACCACTATCATACATAAAGAGTGGTATTAGTTAAATGGGAGTGTCTCACTGATTGGTATCATTATGGGAATGCCTGCAGGAGCACTGACTGGGTGTGCAGCCAAGGACATAGAGGAAGTTATTTGTAAAATTGTTATACCAAATTTACTGTCTGTTCATGGAAAACCAATTTATAAAATGACAGACGTGGTGCTTCCTCAGAATACTAACAATAAGTTAAAGTTATATTCTCAAACATTCATTCTATATTATCAGACTGTTTTTTTATTATAAATATTTTTTGACAACGAGCCAGATGCTTTCTTGACGCAAGAATGCAGTCATATGTCAAGTTCACGTGGTCGGAACTATAAAACTCAGATATTTTTGACTTACTAAATGTTTGAACGCGGCAGGTGTAGAACTACAACCAGTTAGCAAGTCGGACATTTCTGAGTTTCCTATAGTTCCGACTAGCACGTGAACACAGAAATAGGCCTACTTGTAAACTCATAATTTCCGTTGCCTGGTTTCAAAGACATTATCTTTTAATTTTATTGGTAATCAATAAGTATATTTCTTCCCTCATTCTCTTACTCCAAGCCTATAAAAAGTGCCTAACAAAAGTAGATTGGAGGGCCTCATCGAACAAAAGACACTAAAAAGAAGCCTATGTTATGTTCAGATAGCAACAGGCTTTCAGAACAACCAGCAACACAGTACACACACACCAGTGCAAACACACACACACCAGCCAGGTCACCTGTCATACAAGTCAGTATTCAACGTCCACCCATGTCTGAGGATGTCGGGAGATTATGTGGAAACCGGCCACTAGGGGCAGCAGTGAGCTCTGTTATCTTCAAGTAGGTTTTGGTTTTGCTAGGGCGTTGTGGACGGGGATGGTGGATTGGCGTAAGCATCTGCCTCTGATTCCAAAGATTGCACGTTTGAAGCATCTGCCTCTGATACCAAAAGGTTGCAAGTTTAAAACCAGCAATAGAAAGTTGTTTTTTAAATTTTTTAAAAGCTTTTCCCGAACTTTAACCCTTACCTTGACCGTTTGGAGTTAATGCTTAACATTAAGATTTCGGAGTTAATGCCTAAACATAACCTTAAACACTTTGAAATGTGACATTTGGAACAACTTCGAAATGTGATTTTTGAGAAACATTGACGAACGTCTAATTCTGACGTGAGACTGTGAGAACTAGTTGACACACACACACACACACACACACACACACACACACACACACACACACACACACACACACACACACACACACACACACACACACACACACACACACACACACACACACACACACACACACACTGTTGCCGTGTCCATGATGCCAAGGATTAATTAGCACAGCACTATCGGCCCAGCTCTTGCCAGAGAAAGCTTCATCCCTTGATGAAGTTGGCTGTGCCACCTGTCTCAAATATGCTTCTTCACCACGTTCCTCCGCTTTTCATTCATTCCCCCATTCCTTACTCATTAACTTAGCAGCCACCCTTCATCCAGGTGGGTTCACCATCGCTTAGCGACAGGGTTAAACGTAAGATGTAAATCCACCTTGTTCATATGCTTTCATTCTTCCTGAGGACACTCGGTCACGTTAATGAGGGAAATGTCAAACGTTACCGTGTGCAATTACAGCAGTATGGCACGTTTGAATATAACGGACAAATGTTCCATTGACTGATAATGATAAAGTCCTTTATTACAGTTTGACTTCTGGGCTCTTTCATTCTAAATGTCCTGACAAACATCTCAAGTGTGTCTTTGGAGGAAACTGTATTGTCATTAGCTTATAGTTTAGTTGATTCTTTTTGCACAACGTTAAAGTGTCCATACAATCAGTGGTGATTTTAGCAAGTATATCTTTGTGGGGCAAACTCCCACCAATTGTTTTTAGATGCATGCCAATAAAGCCACTACACAATATAACACTAAACAATACATTAATTGCACTTTAGCAGTGATAAACGGTGCCCACAAACTGTTAGGGCCTACATAAAGCTGTCCCAACAGCAGAGTTCCAACAGCAGTCCAAACACCTTACCGTTGCTACACCTGGCTATCAACAGAGCCTTGTCTAGCAGTGAAACAGTTCATTCAGCCTAATTTATTGCCTTTTAAACAACAGGTAGCGAGTTCAACCAGGTGCAGTTAATACAGGTAATGAGTGGAGAACACGAGGGCTTCTTAAAGAAAAACGAACAGGTCTGTGAGACCCGGAATTCTTACTGGTTGGTAGGTGATCAAATACTTGTGTCATGCAATAAAATGCTAATTAATTACTTAAAAATCATACAATGTGATCTTTTGGATTTTTGTTTTAGATTCCATCTCTCACAGTTGAAGTGTACCTCTGATAAAAAAATTACAGACCTCTACATGCTTTGTAAGTAGGAAAACCTGCAAAATAGGTACTGTATCAAATACTTGTTCTCCCCACTGTATCTCCCTTGCATATTACATCATTTATTGCAGCAGCATACAATACATTTTTGGACTCACCTTGCTGTGCTCACTTGAACAGGAATGTGGCGCGGCGGTCCTTTGTGGGTAAATTTTGTCATCAAACTTTGTTATCAAAGTCTGGCATTTTCTGGATTTATGGCACTTTCAAGACAACTAGGAACTCTGAAAAAAACAAAGTTGAATCATGATGACGTCAGTGATCTTCAGGTCGGAGCTCTAGAAAGAGATCTGAGTTCCCGACTTGCAATTCCAAGTTGGATGACCGTTCAAAACCTATTTTCCCAGTCTGAGCTTGTTTTTTCCACAGTTGTCTTGAACGTACTGAAGTCTGAGATGTCCCAGTTCTGAGTTTCTAGTTGTTTTGAGTGCGGCTGAAGTCATGCTGGATTGACAGCATGGCCAATGTTGAAGGTTTATATTTTTTAACTTGGAAAAGAGACCCTTAACCCCAGACTTGGACCACACACACACTCCACTGAATAGCAGGCTAGTGATTGCTTTGCAATGCTTGCAGTTAGCCACTGATTCCTTCCAAACCACTCATTGTTGAATTAGCGATTTCAAACTTCTTGTGTTATGTTTATGTCCAATGGCTGATGAGCACCGATACGTTTTATCTATAATTTCTCTTCATTATTTATCTTCATATGACAAGGATTAAAAATGATTTGCCAGTAGATTGTCGACTTGATTCCTGATGATGACTGCTAGCTTGCTAGCTATGACATGTCAGTCAAATGACATGTCAGTCAAATCAAAGCTACTGTAGATATAATGTGATTTGACATCATTTTAGCTGTGGCCAATGACCTTGAGCTTTCTTGGATGGGCACTTCTAATGTAACTCTATGGCAGCACCCAAAGGGCTTGAAGTTTTGAGCTCTACCGTATATTTTTCAGTGACTTAGTATCCCCATAAGTGACAGAGCCAACACTGAGCCAATCATGGCACAACTAGAGAACATTACCAACACCTATACTCCGCTGGCTGCCCCACCACTACAGAAATCACTGAGCTAGGCTGAAACACCTGCATTTTGAAGCTGCCTTACTCAAGAAAGCAAAAAAGAGACCAAGTGTGTATGCAGCTTTATTAACTCAATGAATGTTTTTTTAATATATTTTTTTTACATTGTTTACAAACTGATATGTGACACATAATGATGCAAAAGTAACATGCAAAACAGGTGCCCCAACTGCGCTGAATGACGGGTCGACACTGCATACAAAATAATTCAAATTAAAATTGGTTTAGTAACAGAAGGCATCTCAGAGCTTCAGCCTGATCTGATCTGACTGCAGAGTGTATTATCCTGCATTGATCAGTCTGGAGCTGCTGCTTATCTAACCTCAGAGAGAGGGAGTGGAGCGGCAAGGAGGGAGGCTCCCTATCAGTGCCTGAGTCGTTGAACCTGGTTAAATATAGAAGTGGACGAGATGGGCATCGATTTTTTTTTTAGTTGACGGCCCAGACTGACAGCGCTGAATGCAGCAGGCTTCACAGAGCCGTCGAGGGAATTTGCCAGACGAAGGTGATGAGATGAGATGGAAAGATCACGGCTACAAAGCTGCACAGCTACGCGCTCCAAGCTCCCTCCACCCCAGCACAGCGACTCCCCCAAAGTAATTACTGCACAGACCCCCACACTCCAACTCTGGGAATGCAATAGGATTTTGGCTGGCTGAGCACCAGCCTGCCTCATCGCACTCCTTTTGCCAAAAAAAAACAACCTGTGCGCGCACGCATGCACACACACACACACACACGCACGCACGCACGCACGCACGCACGCACGCACGCACGCACGCACGCACGCACGCACGCACACACACACACACACACACACACACACACACACACACACACACACACACACACACACACACACACACACACACACACACACACACACACACACACACTAACACAGTCTCAGTCATCCTTATGTCTCTTTCCCCCCTCCAGCTATACACCCCATCCCGTTTACAGACAAATGCTTGCGTAGTAACACTTTAATTATAATCTCTATTCATCTTCTGTGATTAAAAAAACACTCAACTCAATTGCTATACAATTACTAAACAATATGTTAATATGCCTACATTCATTGTTGTTACTAGTGTTACCAAAAAGGAGTTATTCTGATATCAGGATATAATTTTCTGTCTCCTACTGTATGTAAAAACTGTATGTAAAACTGTGTTTTAGCCCTGCTTTCTTTTAGCAGGAAGTTAAAAAGGTTTCTGAATCTGCCTGTAGCACAAGGAATGATTCCCTTGCATCCTAATGCACCTCCTCCCCCTACAACCGTCATGGTCAGCCACAGAAGATCTCACTCTTTGATTGGCTTGAAATGTCCTCAATGTTCAAGAGGGCACTAGGGCAGAGCGGCTGTTTGCAATCTACTGTGGCCGACAAGGGAATCGATGACCTATTTTCATCCCAGTGACCTGGGCGAGATAAACCGCAGCTTATCATTTTACCTGAGATTGATTGACGGCAAAGCGCAAAGACCCAACTCTGCTGGCTTCCTGACATGTAGAAAGACAGAAAGTGTTTTAATCTAGACAGCCCTGTCAGTAATTCAATAGCCCTTTGTGCAATCGGGAGAATGGTCTCCTGTTTAAGTCTATGGTGACTCATTTGAAGTCATAAGGTCCTAATCAACCAAACTTGGGATTCTGGGTTCTAAAATATTACTGCTAGGCCTGTAGCTTGGGTCCTTCATTACAACATACAACATCATCTAATGCCATGCTGTAGTTTAGGCAACATATTGGTACTGCCCCTGGACAATGAACAAATGTGTCGAAAGATTACTAATGACACATTGTCCTGTTAAATAAATAATCAAATTAATTAACAACTAGATTGGTGTATATTGAATAGTGGCCTTGTTTTGTATTATAATTTCTGACTCATTTCACTACTGGTATGTTGAATCAAATCAATCCAATTTTATTTGTCACATGTGCCGAATACAACAGGTGATACAAGCCCTTAACCAACAATGCCTTTTTAAGAAAATTGAGTTTAGAAAATATTTAGTAAAAAATACAATACAAAAAGGTAACAATAAAATAACAATAATAATGTAATTCATTTAATTTGTTATAGTTTAATTTAGACTTTGATATTATCTCTTTTGAAAATTCCCTCAATGTCCCCAACGTAATGTGGTGTGGCTGAAAATCCTCTACCAGTTTCACAATTGTGAAATGTATTTCATTAGAATCCTGTACATTTAATTAAACTATTTTTTAGGTGGGACTTTCTCCCATTTTCTATCAAATGTCACACTTCTAACTATGGAACACTACATGACCATTTCATAAAATGAGGACAAAATAGAACAGGTTTTTAAACAAATTTAATGAGCCTTTGGAGGCCTTGAGACATTTTGCCTAATGAGGCATTCAGGTTCGTCTCTCGCTCTTCCTGCCCTTGTGATCTGTCCACCCCTGGTTAAATTGTTTGAGTATTGAGACCGATCTCTTTCTTTAGTCTCATCGCTTCAATTATAACCCCAATCAATTGAGATGGGAACATGAGTCAGACACACAGGTTGACGGTAGGTCTGCAAACTGACAACACTACTCGAATACTGATCTATGAAACACATAGACCAATCTAACATAACTCATGAATCTGAAATAGCTGGCAAAACCAAGACATTCATAGTAATTCACTGAATATGTGACTACAAATCCTTTCATGGACGAGCCAACGTGTCAACAGTGTTAGATGCTCTGTTCCATCTTTTAACAAAGTTATCTCTTTCAAAAGTGACTGTTCAAAGTGATTATCCTATTAACTTGTGTGGGTTCTGTAACGTGTAACAATGTTATCACTAGTAGCAATGTTCTTGTAAGTAAGCATTTCACTGTAAGGTGTGTGACAAATACAGTATAGCTGTTGTATTCGGCGCATGTGACAAATACCATTTGATTTGATTTTAGCTGTATGAATGTATGGGCTTCTGAGTGGCGCAGCTGTCTAAGGGACTGCATCTCAGTGCTAGAGGCGTCACTACAGACCTTGGTTTGATTCCAGGCTGTATCACAACCGGCCGTCATTTTGGAGTTCCATATGGCCCTATTGGCCCAGTGTTGTCTGGGTTAGGGTTTGGCCGGGATGGGCCGTCATTGTAAATAAGAACTGACTTGCCTAGTAGAAATAATGGTTCAATAAAATAAATAAATAAATAAATAAAAATGTCCATCCCAAGTCGTCTTGCCACAGACCATATCATCCTCTCTATACCATGGTATTTGTCTCTCTCTGGTGGTGATTACGGGTAAAAGTAAGCCCTGTCAGAGCACTACATAGGAACCTCAGAAAATATACTATAGTATTGTGCATCAAATAGACCAGTGCTTCTCAAACCTCTCCCCAGGGATCGCCAGCCGTTCCATGTATTCATCTATTCCAGAGCCAGCAAACCTGATTCAGCTTGTCAACTAATCATCAAGTCCTTGACTAGTTGAATCAGGTGAGCTAGTTCAGAAAAATAATTGTTTTGAAATGTCTGGGGGTCCCTGAGGAGAGGTTTAAGAAGCACTGAAATAGACAACAGAAGTACAAACGGACACACATTATGCACAACCCAACACACACACAAAAAGCCTACACAACTTCTACTGTGATTGTTGATCAAACGGTCTAAAACAGAGCATTGATCAACAAGCAATATCACAACAGCTGAGCTGTTCCAAAATGTACTGCTTAAAACAACTCCAGCACATCACACAGCAGTGCATAGGCATGCTTGTGCCACATTAGAGTATTAAGGTGTACACAGACTAACATTTTATTGACTGGTCTGCTGGCCGTGCATTACGCCAGTGTCACGCCCTGACCGTAGTTTGCTTTGTATGTTTCTATGTTTTGTTTGGTCAGGGTGTGATCTGAGTGGGCATTCTATGTTGTATGTCTAGTTTGTCTGTTTCTGTGTTCGGCCTGATATGGTTCTCAATCAGAGGCAGGTGTTAGTCGTTGTCTCTGATTGGGAACCATATTTAGGTAGCCTGTTTTGTCATTTTGGGTTGTGGGTGATTGTCTATGTGTCGTGTTTGTGTCAGCACAGTTCGTATATAGTGTCACGGTCGTTGTTCATTTATGGTTTTCTTCAGTTTACTTTGTGTTTTCGTCATCCATTAAAATGATGCTTTCACACCGCTGCCCTTTGGTCCGCTTCTTACGACGATCGTGACAGCCAGGGATAGCCTATGCCACAACGCTGGACAGATAATATTCTGAGAACTGTATACTTCAGAGTTCAAACAGTTAGAGACACTTGAAATGTGTATGTACTGTAGGCTATACAGATGTATGATCTTAATTTGATCACTCTTTGGGATTTACATAAATTACTGAGGTTATATTAACAGTTTCCCACTTTTCATGTAGCCTAATTTTGACCAGCTAATAACTTAACCACCAATCAAGCAACATTTTGAACCAAATGTTCAAATCCTGTTGCTGCAGGATTATTTTTGCTGCGACAATATAGGTCAAATTAATATCCTACACCTGTAGGCCTACCTAACTCGACATTGAACAACCCATATTAAGGAACCCGAAATGCAAGAGCTAAATCTTAATGTTTAACGATGTAAACTGACAAACTTACTGATCCTGCTATGTGCTAGAAAGGCCTGCCTTTGAAGTTACAGCAGGAAGCCCCGCTGGAGAGGGTTATTGAGAACTTCCAACACCATTCATGCTTCTTCCAACTGTATTTAAAAATATATATATTTAACCTTTATTTACCTAGTCTGTTAAAAAGAACAAATTCTCATTTCAAATGATGGCCTACCACTGCCAAAACCTAACACTAACGCTGGGCCAATTGTGCACTGCCCTATGGGACTCCCAATCACAGCCAGTTATGATACAGCCTGGAATCAACCCAGGGTCTGGAGTGACGCCTCTAGCACTGAGATGCAGTGCCTTAGAGTGCTGCGCCACTCGGGAGCCCATGAAAACTCAAGTTTATGTTACCCACCAAATGTAATGGTGCATTCAAGGGAACTCGGAACTTGGACAAAACAACCTCGTCTGGGAAACATTGTTTTGAACGGTCATCCAACAATTACAAGTTAGAAACTCGGGTATCATCTAATGCCATGTTTAAGACAACATGGAACTAAAAATCTCAGACATTTTGAACTTGGAAACTTGTTTTAGAAAGATGAGGCCCAAGTTTCCCACTTGGGAAATTTCAGAATCAACCAATAGGAAGCTCTACGCAAATCAATTTTTTACATTTTTTTTACATGCATTGTTCTGGATTTTTTTGTTGTTATTCTGTCTCTCACTGTTCAAATAAACCTACCATTAAAATTATAGACTGATCATTTCTTTGTCAGTGGGCAAACGTACAAAATCAGCAGGGGATCAAGCACTTTTTTCCCTCACTGTAATTATATGGATGAGCGGCATTGGCAAGGTGCAGTAGATGGTATACAGTATGCACAGTAGATGGTATACAGTATGCACAGTAGATGGTATACAGTATGCACAGTTGAAGTCGGAAGTTTACATACACAATTCCTGACTTTTTGATTCCCTGTCTTATGTCAGTTAGGGTCACCACTTTATAAAAAGAATGTGAAATGTCATAATAGTAGAGAGAATTATTTATTTCAGCTTTTATATCTTTCATCACATTCCCAGTGGGTCAGAAGTTTACATACACTCAATTAGTATTTGGTAGCATTGCCTTTACATTGTTTAACTTGGGTCAAACCTTTTGGGTAGCCTTCCACAAGCTTCCCACAATAAGTTGAGTGAATTTTGGCCCATTCCTCCTGACAGAGCTGGTGTAACTGAATCAGGTTTGTAGGCCTCCTTGCTAGCACACGCTTTTTCAGTTCTGCCCACAGATTGTCTATGGAATTGAGGTCAGGGCTTTGTGATGGCCACTCCAATAGCTTGACTTTGTTGACTTTGTTGTCCTTAAGCCATTTACATTCCATACACAATTTCAGCACCTTTTATTTTCTATCTATCAGTGACTATAACAACATTTACTTAAAATATTTTTCTGCTGTCTGAATGCTAAGAAAACGTGTACAAATAAATGCATGTCATTTTCACCTTGAATATTTAAAACCACAGGGGGGAGGTGTGCTCAGACTTGATCATGTGCATCTGTCTACGTACTTTACAACTCATATCGTGCTTTACAACTCATATCACCTCTAGTCGGCTAAGAGTCTACTTCAGACAGACGGTGCTCACAAGCACCTTGGAACTCTGTCAGTAACAGGTGAGACAGACAGCATCTATTGACCTGTTGCCTTATAGGATAGAGGATAGGATAGACCTACACAGATTAAGGATTTACTATACACAGTAAGGATTGATACCGAATGGAATTTGAAAAACAAAATGAAGTTTGGATTGATTCAGATTATGAGGAAGAGGAAAGAGGTGAGTTTCTCTCTATTTCTTGTTTTGGATCAGTGTTTCTATGGTTTCTGATGAAGTTAATTCTTTCCTCCTTTCCTAGCAAGGTTATTCCGCTCAGGAATTTAAAGGAAATTCCAAATAGAGAATTTAAGCTTGTCTTTACTATCAGGTTTATTTATGGAAATTCATTTCCCAAGCTACCTTGATTGAAATACTGTATGAGGACCTTAATTCTCAAAAGGAGTTAAGAACAACCCAGTTATCCACTATAAGAAGTATAAGGCCCTCATCCTGACATCTCTCTCCCAGGTGATTCCTCTGATTGGCTGCATGGCATTGTCTACTGCTGGAGCCATCTTTGCCTCCCTCTACTTCCTATTTACAAAGAATGATGTCATGTGAGATTTAATGTATACTATTTAATATGGATTATATTTGTTTGTCTTGCATTTGTTTTGTTTCTAGTAATGTGAACTAGAAGTACTAACCTGACATTTAAAAAAAACTTTTATCTAAAGTGAATTTGGTTATCAGTCTCTGACAGGTCTGCCCTTTTTTTACTTTCTCATTTGATAAAAGACAAACCCTGACGTAGCAGGCAGGGATATATTCTGTTTTAATCATTTGTCTTCAACTTTCTTTCAGTTTAAATAAAAGTAGAATTCCTGAAAACTGGGAGGGAGTGGACCCATCTAAACCACAGAAGGTGATTTATAACATTATAAGCACTATTTCTATGTCTATTTCTGTCCTCTCTACACTGGCATTGGCATCAGTAGCCATTTGTGTCAGTGGTTCCTTCTCTGTTCTGCTTAGTCACACAAACAGAGCAGCATTGCCAAGTATAACTATAACTCACTCATCGTGGGCAGGATGAATCTATCCCATTTTAACTGTCATCTAAACGTCATTTAAACTTTAATCTACACGTCTGTATTCATGGGTTATTCTCTGCATGGGCACCTATTGGTGAAGGAGGCAGGCGCCAGTAGTGTTACATGATGGGTGATTGATTGACTGTGGATGTAGTGAGAAGCTAGCAGTGTTGGGGAAGCTACTCTGAAAATAAATTTTACCAAGCTACCAATTACTTCACACTGAAAGAAGTTAAGCTACTCTAAAGGTACCCCTGTGAAAAATATAATTTACTTAACTAAAGCTACGTTGAATAACTACTTCATGACTACATAACTACATCGTAACTACTTCATGAAAAATGATCATATGTAAATCTGAATTATAGGTAGGTAATTTAGCCTATTAAACACAAAAATTATGTTTCAAGTGAGAATTAGTTAAGTCTTATTCTGGAAAGGAAAGGAAATTATTATTTCACCCATATTTAATTTTCTTTCTGCAAAAGATGTAGTGTGTAGTTCCAGTAGTTAGCTACATGGTAAAGAAGTAGTGTGTAGTTCCAGTAGGTAGCTACATGGTAAAGAAGTAGTGTGTAGTTCCAGTAGTTAGCTACATGGTAAAGAAGTAGTGTGTAGTTCCAGTAGTTAGCTACAGCACTACATGGTAAAGAAGTAGTGTGTAGTTCCAGTAGTTAGCTACAGCACTACATGGTAAAGAAGTAGTGTGTAGTACCAGTAGTTAGCTACACCGCTACATGGTAAGGAAGTAGTATGTAGTTCCAGTAGTTAGCTACACCACTACATGGTAAAGAAGTATTGTGTAGTTCCAGTAGTCAGCTACATCACTACATGGTAAAACAGTTGTTATCTACTTAATAGAAACATCTAAATAGACAAAGTACATGTAGTGCAGTTCTCCCCAACACTGGAAACTAACAGGGTTGGTATCAATTCAATTTCAATTCAGTCAATTCAGCAAACTGACATTCTAATCAAGCAATGAGGAAAAATGTCACTTTGCATTGTGAATTGACCAAATGTAAATGGAATTGACCCCAACCCTGGTGAGTATTTGTAGTAAAATGTTATCAGTAGTGGTGCTTGTTGTTGTGTAAGTGACTGTGTTGTTCCTATTCTGAAGCTGGTCACTATCAACCAGAAGTGGAGGCCGATTGAAGAACTGGAACAGGTGAAGAGCATGACCAAGTGATCTTGCACGTGCAGGCTCTCTCTCTCTCTCTCTCTCTCTCTCTCTCTCTCTCTCTCTCTCTCTCTCTCTCTCTCTCTCTCTCTCTCTCTCTCTCTCTCTCTCCATCCTCTCCCTTTCCCTTTCCCTTTCCCCTCCCCCTCCATCCTGATTGGGAGCCCACCAAGTTGCCTCCCCTTCCATCAGTCGAGCGGAATCATTTCGACACAAACTAGATTCTCTAATACTGCACAATAGCTGACTATAAGTGTGACCAAAGCTATTTGTTTGTGAAACATGATGTATGTGTGAGGGTGAAATAAGTGGAAATGGGCATGGCTTGTCTTATTAATGATTCATGAGGAGTGTATGCCTGTGTGATCCAATCTAAAGCAATGGCTGTAGGATGACAATGCCACCATCAGAAAAATTGCTTTAGAAAAGGTGGTCTTTTCAGCTAAATATATTGTACTATAATAATGCACTGATAGTTCCTTCAGAATGTATTCATACCCCTTGACTTAAGCAACATTTTGTTGTGTTACAGCCTGAATTAAAAATGTAAATGAATAACTTCACCATACCCAAACAGGTATTCAATGTCTGCTTTTTTAAAATTTTACCCATCTATGTCCTTATTTGCGAGGCTTTGAAAAACCTCCCTGGTCTTTGTGGCTGTATCTATTTTTGAAATTCAGTGTTTGGGACCCAGATAATTGTATGTGTAGGGTACAGAACATCATGTTTAACACTATTATTGCACACAGTGAGTCCATGCAACTTATTATGTGAATTGTTTAGCAAATTACAGCTTTTCATGTTTTATTCGTTTGCAAAACTTTCATACAACAAAATTCCACTTTAAAATTATATGTGTGTAGGCCAGTGACAAAAAATATATACATTTGATACATTTTAAATTCAGGCTGTAACACAACAAAATGTAGAGAAAGTCAAGGGGTGTGAATACTTTCTGAAGGCACTGTATTATCTCATTATAAAATAATTGTTTAATTAAAACAACTATGACCACTGATCTGACCTATGACCCCTAAAATGCCGATACTGCACTCTGCCTTTGTATGACCTTCAACAACTAAACTCATCAAAAAAAGAAACTTCATCTCACTATTCAACTGCGTTTATTTTCAGCAAACTTGACATGTGTAAATATTTGTATGAACACAGCAAGATTCAACAACTCAAAAATAAACTGAACAAGTTCCACAGACAGAAATCAGTCAGTACCTGGTGTGGCCACCAACTGCATTAAGTACTGCAGTGCATCTCCTCATGGACTACGCCAGATTTGCCAGTTCTTGCTGTGACATGTTACCCCACTCTTCCACCAAGGCACCTGCAAGTTCCCAGACATTTCTGGGGGGTATGGCCCTAGCTCTCACCCTCCAATCCAACAGGTCCCAGACATGCTCAATGGGATTGAGATCCAGGCTCTTCGCTGGCCATGGCAGAACACTGACATTCCTGTCTTGCAGGAAATCACGCACATAACGAGCAGTATGGCTGGTGGCATTGTCATGCTCAAATCAAATCAAATGTTATTTTCTGGAGGGTCATGTCAGGATGAGCCTGATGGAAGGGTACCACATGAGGGAGGAGGATGTCTTCCCTGTAACACATAGCGTTGAGATTGCCTTCAATGACAACAAGCTCAGTCCGATGATGCTGTGACACACCGCCCCAGACCATGACGGACCCTCCACCTCCAAATTAATCCCACTCCAGAGTACAGGCCTCGGTGTAACGCTCATTCATTCGACGATAAACGCGAATCCGACCGTCACCCCTGGTGAGACAAAACCTTGACTCGTCAGTGAAGAGCACTTTTTGCCAGTCCTGTCTGGTCTAGCGACGGTGGGTTTGTGCCCATAGGTGACGTTGTTGCCGGTGATGTCTGGTGATGACCTGCCTTACAACAGGCCTACAAGCCCTCAGTCCAGCCTCTCTCAGCCTATTGTGGACAGTCTGAGCAATGATGGAGGCAGTTGTTGTTGCCATCCTGTACCTGTTCTGCAGGTGTGATGTTCGGATGTACGATCCTGTGCAGGTGTTGTTACACGTGGTCTGCCACTGCAAGGATGATCAGCTGTCCGTCCTGTCTCTCTGTAGCGCTGTCTTAGACGTCTCACAGTACGGACACTGCAATTTATTGCCCTGGCCACATCTGCAGTCCTCATGCCTCCTTGTAGCATGCCTAAGCCACATTCACGCAGATGAGCAGGGACCCTGGGCATCTTTCTTTTCGTGTTTTTCAGAGTCAGCAGAAAGGCCTCTTTAGTGTCCTAAGTTTTCATAACTGTGACCTTAATTGCCTTGTCTTAACAACCGTTCCACAGGTGCATGTTCATTAATTGTTTATGGTTCATTGAACAAGCATGAGAAACAGTGTTTAAACCCTTTACAATGAAGATCTGTGAATTTATTTTAGATTTTTACGAATTATCTTTGAAAGACAGGGTCCTGAAAAAGGGACGTTTCTTTTTTTGCTGAGTTTATATTGGTAATGCAAAAGCAAAGTGCACTATTTAAAATCTAAATGTGTTTATCCAACTTTCTTGGCTTTCTCATAGTGTGTGTGTGTAAGGGAGTCATGATTGGGATAGCCTGAACTCAGGGCCCGATAGAATATCAAGGCAAATCACAGTAACTTCAGTGAAAACATGGTGGAACAAAGCCAGAGTGCACTTAGTTACTTCATTTACTGCTTTTTGCCTTGGTTTTTACTTGGATTTTGTAGTTACAGCAAATTTGACACAAGATAAACCGATACTACCAAGCCTGATTTCAATTTTAACTAAATTTTGACCAAACGTGTAGTTACTGCCCTTTTCAATTGTAATGTTTTTTTGTCCATTGTTTATTTCAATTTGTGGAATGTTTAGATAAAGCCTGGAATAAAATAAAAGGGGACACCTAGCATTAAATTGTAAAAAATATTTAGCTTCTACATGTGGTCAATGCATGTGTACAGTATATAGATTGTGTATAGGCTTGACTCCCATGTGAATCTTCTCTTTGTGCCAGATTGGGTTCAAATGCCCTCTGGTTCTTTTTTTCTGTATTTATTTATCTGTATCTGTATATGTTATGTATGTATGTATGTATGTATGTATGTATGTATGTATGTATGTATGTATGTATGTATGTATGTATGTATGTATGTATGTATGTATGTATGTATGTATGTATGTATGTATGTATGTATGTATGTATGTATGTATGTATGTATGTATGTATGTATGTATGTATGTATGTATGTATGTATGTATGTATGTATGTATGTATGTATGTATGTATGTATGTATGTATGTATGTATGTATGTGTTATGCAGGTGAATGAGGACCCAAAAGCGACTTGGCGAAAACAGAGTCTTTAATCCAGTTTAAGGAAATAGCAATACTCCTAGACAAATCGGAGCGGTAAATAAAGCATAAAAACAATTTCACTCGTAATCACGAGAACAGACTGGAGACTCGATAATAAACTGCAGGTTGCCTCGGGAAGGTACTTGACCGTAGCAGACTCAGACACCTGCTCACCACGCAGCATCTGAGGGAAACACGACACGACAGGGCGATACAAAGACACAGCACGGTGAACAATATACAAGGATCCGACAGGACTGAAACGGAAAACAAGGGGAGAAATAGGGACTCTAATCAGGGGAAAAGATAGGGAACAGGTGTGGGAAGACTAAATGATTGATTAGGGGAATAGGAACAGCTGGGAGCAGGAACGGAACGATAGAGAGAAGAGAGAGAGAGAGGGAGAGAGAAAAAGGGGAACGAACCTAAAAAGACCAGCAGGGGGAAAACGAACAGAAGGAAAAGCAAAATGACAAGACAATATAAGACAAAACATGACAGTACCCCCCCACTCACCGAGCGCCTCCTGGCGCACTCGAGGAGGAATCCTGGCGGCAACGGAGGAAATCATCAATCAGTGAACGGTCCAGCACGTCCCGAGACGGAACCCAACTCCTCTCCTCAGGACCGTAACCCTCCCAATCCACTAAGTATTGGTGACCCCGTCCCCGAGAACGCATGTCCATGATCCTACGTACCTTGTAAATAGGTGCGCTCTCGACAAGGACGGGAGGGGGGAGGGAAGACGAACGGGGGTGCGAAGAAAGGGCTTGACACAGGAGACATGGAAGACAGGATGGACGCGACGAAGATGTCGCGGAAGAAGCAGTCGCACAGCGACAGGATTGACGACCTGGGAGACACGGAACGGACCAATGAACCGCGGAGTCAACTTACGAGAGGCTGTCGTAAGAGGAAGGTTGCGAGTGGAAAGCCACACTCTCTGGCCGCAACAATACCTAGGACTCTTAATCCTACGTTTATTGGCGGCTCTCACAGTCTGTGCCCTGTAACGGCAAAGTGCAGACCTCACCCTCCTCCAGGTGCGCTCACAACGTTGGACAAACGCTTGAGCGGAGGGAACGCTGGACTCGGCAAGCTGGGATGAGAACAGAGGAGGCTGGTAACCCAGACTACTCTGAAACGGAGATAACCCGGTAGCAGACGAAGGAAGCGAGTTGTGAGCGTATTCTGCCCAGGGGAGCTGTTCTGCCCAAGACGCAGGGTTTCTGAAAGAAAGGCTGCGTAGTATGCGACCAATCGTCTGATTGGCCCTCTCTGCTTGACCGTTAGACTGGGGATGAAACCCGGAAGAGAGACTGATGGACGCACCAATCAAACGACAGAACTCCCTCCAAAACTGTGACGTGAATTGCGGGCCTCTGTCTGAAACGGCGTCTAACGGGAGGCCATGAATTCTGAACACATTCTCGATGATGATTTGTGCCGTCTCCTTAGCGGAAGGAAGTTTAGCGAGGGGAATGAAATGTTCCGCCTTAGAGAACCTATCGACAACCGTAAGAATCACAGTCTTCCCCGCAGACAAAGGCAGACCGGTAATGAAGTCTAAGGCGATGTGAGACCATGGTCGAGAAGGAATGGGGAGCGGTCTGAGACGACCGGCAGGAGGAGAGTTACCTGACTTAGTCTGCGCGCAGTCCGAACAAGCAGCCACGAAACGGCACGTGTCACGCTCCTGAGTCGGCCACCAAAAGCGCTGGCGAATAGATGCAAGAGTGCCTCGAACACCGGGATGACCAGCTAACTTGGCAGAGTGAGCCCACTGAAGAACAGCCAGACGAGTGGAAACAGGAATGAAAAGAAGGTTACTAGGACAAGCGCGCGGCGACGCAGTGTGCGTGAGTGCTTGCTTAACCTGTCTTTCAATTCCCCAGACTGTCAACCCGACAACACGCCCATAAGGAAGAATCCCCTCGGGATCAGTAGAAGCCACAGAAGAACTAAAAAGACGGGATAAGGCATCAGGCTTGGTGTTCTTGCTACCCGGACGGTAAGAAATCACAAACTCGAAACGAGCGAAAAACAACGCCCAACGAGCTTGACGAGCATTAAGTCGTTTGGCAGAACGGATGTACTCAAGGTTCTTATGGTCTGTCCAAACGACAAAGGAACGGTCGCCCCCTCCAACCACTGTCGCCATTCGCCTAGGGCTAAGCGGATGGCGAGCAGTTCGCGATTACCCACATCATAGTTGCGTTCAGATGGCGACAGGCGATGAGAAAAATAAGTGCAAGGATGAACCTTATCGTCAGACTGGAAGCGCTGGGATAGAATGGCTCCCACGCCTACCTCTGAAGCGTCAACCTCGACAATGAATTGTCTAGTGACGTCAGGAGTAACGAGGATAGGAGCGGACGTAAAACGTTCTTTTAGAAGATCAAAAGCTCCCTGGGCGGAACCGGACCACTTAAAACACGTCTTGACAGAAGTAAGAGCTGTGAGAGGGGCAGCAACTTGACCGAAATTACGAATGAAACGCCGATAGAAATTAGCGAAACCTAGAAAGCGCTGCAACTCGACACGTGACCTTGGAACGGGCCAATCACTGACAGCTTGGACCTTAGCGGAATCCATCTGAATGCCTTCAGCGGAAATAACGGAACCGAGAAAAGTAACGGAGGAGACATGAAAAGAGCACTTCTCAGCCTTCACGTAGAGACAATTCTCTAAAAGGCGCTGTAGAACACGTCGAACGTGCTGAACATGAATCTCGAGTGACGGTGAAAAAATCAGGATATCGTCAAGATAGACAAAAACAAAGATGTTCAGCATGTCTCTCAGAACATCATTAACTAATGCCTGAAAAACAGCTGGCGCATTGGCGAGACCAAACGGCAGAACCCGGTACTCAAAATGCCCTAACGGAGTGTTAAACGCCGTTTTCCACTCGTCCCCCTCTCTGATGCGCACGAGATGGTAAGCGTTACGAAGGTCCAACTTAGTAAAGCACCTGGCTCCCTGCAGAATCTCGAAGGCTGATGACATAAGGGGAAGCGGATAACGATTCTTAACCGTTATGTCATTCAGCCCTCGATAATCCACGCAGGGGCGCAGAGTACCGTCCTTTTTCTTAACAATAAAAAACCCCGCCCCGGCCGGAGAGGAAGAAGGCACTATGGTACCGGCGTCAAGAGACACAGACAAATAATCCTCGAGAGCCTTACGTTCGGGAGCCGACAGAGAGTATAGTCTACCCCGAGGAGGAGTGGTCCCCGGAAGGAGATCAATACTACAATCATACGACCGGTGAGGAGGAAGGGAGTTGGCTCGGGACCGACTGAAGACCGTGCGCAGATCATGATATTCCTCCGGCACTCCTGTCAAATCGCCAGGTTCCTCCTGAGAAGTGGGGACAGAAGAAACGGGAGGGATGGCAGACATTAAACACTTCACATGACAAGAAACGTTCCAGGATAGGATAGAATTACTAGACCAATTAATAGAAGGATTATGACATACTAGCCAGGGATGACCCAAAACAACAGGTGTAAAAGGTGAACGAAAAATCAAAAAAGAAATAGTCTCACTGTGGTTACCAGATACTGTGAGGGTTAAAGGTAGTGTCTCAAATCTGATACTGGGAAGATGACTACCATCTAAGGTGAACATGGGCGTAGGCTTGTCTAACTCTCTGAAAGGAATGTCATGTTTCCGAGCCCATGCTTCGTCCATGAAACAACCCTCAGCCCCAGAGTCTATCAAGGCACTGCATGTAGCACCCGAACCGGTCCAGCGTAGATGGACCGACAAAGTAGTACAGGATCTAGATGGAGAGACCTGAGTAGTAGCGCTCACCAGTAGCCCTCCGCTTACTGATGAGCTCTGGCTTTACTGGACATGAATTAACAAAATGTCCAGCAAGTCCGCAATAGAGGCACAGGCGGTTGGTGATCCTCCGTTCCCTCTCCTTAGTCGAGATGCGAATACCTCCCAGCTGCATGGGCTCAGTCTCTGAGCCAGAGGAGGGAGATGGTTGCGATGCGGAGCAGGGAAACACCGTTGACGCGAGCTCTCTTCCACGAGCCTGGTGACGAAGATCTACCCGTCGTTCTATGCGGATGGCGAGAGCAATCAAAGAGTCCACACTTGAAGGAACCTCCCGGGAGAGAATCTCATCTTTAACCACTGCGTGGAGTCCCTCCAGAAAACGAGCGAGCAGCGCCGGCTCGTTCCAGTCACTAGATGCAGCAAGAGTGCGAAACTCAATAGAGTAATCCGTTATGGATCGATCACCTTGGCATAGGGAAGCCAGGGCCCTAGAAGCCTCCCTACCAAAAACTGAACGGTCAAAAACCCGAATCATCTCCTCTTTAAAGTTCTGGTAATTGTTAGAGCAATCAGCCCTTGCCTCCCAGATAGCTGTGCCCCACTCTCGAGCCCGGCCAGTAAGGAGTGAAATGACGTAAGCAACCCGAGCTCTCTCTCTAGAGTATGTGTTGGGTTGGAGAGAGAACACAATATCACACTGGGTGAGAAAGGAGCGGCACTCCGTGGGCTGCCCGGAGTAGCAAGGTGGGTTATTAACCCTAGGTTCCGGAGGCTCGGCAGGCCAGGAAGTAACAGGTGGCACGAGACGAAGACTCTGGAACTGTCCAGAGAGGTCGGAAACCTGAGCGGCCAGGTTCTCCACGGCATGGCGAGCAGCAGACAATTCCTGCTCGTGTCTGCCGAGCATGGCTCCTTGGATCTCGACGGCAGTGTTACGAGCATCTGTAGTCGCTGGGTCCATTCTTTGGTCGGATCCTTCTGTTATGCAGGTGAATGAGGACCCAAAAGCGACTTGGCGAAAACAGAGTCTTTAATCCAGTTTAAGGAAATAGCAATACTCCTAGACAAATCGGAGCGGTAAATAAAGCATAAAAACAATTTCACTCGTAATCACGAGAACAGACTGGAGACTCGATAATAAACTGCAGGTTGCCTCGGGAAGGCACTTGACCGTAGCAGACTCAGACACCTGCTCACCACGCAGCATCTGAGGGAAACACGACACGACAGGGCGATACAAAGACACAGCACGGTGAACAATATACAAGGATCCGACAGGACTGAAACGGAAAACAAGGGGAGAAATAGGGACTCTAATCAGGGGAAAAGATAGGGAACAGGTGTGGGAAGACTAAATGATTGATTAGGGGAATAGGAACAGCTGGCTGGGAGCAGGAACGGAACGATAGAGAGAAGAGAGAGAGAGAGGGAGAGAGAAAAAGGGGAACGAACCTAAAAAGACCAGCAGGGGGAAAACGAACAGAAGGAAAAGCAAAATGACAAGACAATATAAGACAAAACATGACAGTATGTATGTATGTATGTATGTATGTATGTATGTATGTATGTATGTATGTATGTATGTATGTATGTATGTATGTATGTATGTATGTATGTATGTATGTATGTATGTATGTATGTATGTATGTATGTATGTATGTATGTATGTATGTATGTATGTATGTATGTATGTATGTATGTATGTATGTATGTATGTATGTATGTATGTATGTATGTATGTATGTATGTATGTATGTATGTATGTATGTATGTACCAGGCAAAAGTTTGGACACACCTAGTCATTCAAGGGTTTTCTTTATGTTTCTATTTTCTACATTGTAGAATAATAATGAAGACATCAACACTATGAAATAACACATATGGAATCATAGAGTAATCAAAAAAGTGTAAAACAAATCAAAATATATTTTAGATTTTAGATTTTTCAAAGTAGCAAACCTTTGCCTTTATGACAGATTTACACACTATTGGCATTCTCTCAACCAGCTTCACCTGGAATGCTTTTCCAACAGTCTTGAAGGAGTTCCCACATATGCTGAGCACTTGGCTGTTTTTACATCACTCTGCGGTCCAACTCAGTTAGGTTGAGGTCGGGTGATGGTGCATAAAAAAGTGGCCTTTTATTGTCCCCAGCACAAGGTGCTCCTGTGTAATGATCATGCTAGTTTAATCAGTTTCTTGATATGCCACACCTGTCAGGTGGATGGATTATCTTAGCAAAGGAGAAATGCTCACAAACAGGAATGTAAACAAATTTGTGCACAAAGTTTGAGATAATTAAGCTTTTTGTGCATATAGAACATTTCTGGGATTTCCTATTTCAGCTCATGAAACATGGGACCAACACTTTACATGTTGCGGTTATATTTTCGTTCAGTGTAGTTGAAAACAATGTGTTTGCTTGGTGTCTATCAATGACTGACTGCACCATATTAATTTGCTGGTCCAATACATGTAAACACCAGGTGTCACAAGAAACAAAATAGAAAAGTTTTCTAAACATATTTGTTTTCCCTAAATAATAGTCTCTTTACATTCCAACCATTTAAACACATTTTTATTTTCTATCAAGATGGTTCTAACAATTATATTTACTTGAAAGAATTCTCTGCTTTCGAGATGCTCAGAAAACATGCAACAGAAATGCACTTGGCATTTTCACCTTGAACATTTGAAGCCACCGGGGGCGATGCGCTCACACTCACAGAGGAAAGTTGATCAACCGCCGGCTCAATTGAAACGCTGTGAAGGATTTCGATAGTGAATATGTCTACGTGCTTTACAACTCGTATCACCTCTGGTCGGATAGTAGCCTACTTCAATAGATGATCATTATGCTCTGCTCACAAGGACCTTGGGACTCTGTTGTCAGCAGGTGAGACAGTCAGCATCTACTGTATAGACCTGTTGCCTTATAGGATGGACCTCCACAGAAAAAGATTTGCTAGACAGAATAATACTTTTTACCAAATTAATATTCCACTCAATCATTTAAAACAATGCTATGTGTTTTCTTTTAAATACCTGAACGGAATTTGACAATCAAAATGTAGTATGGATTTATGCTGATGCTGAGGAAGAGGAAAGAGGTGAGTTTCTGTCTATTTCTTGTTTTGGATCAGTGTTCCTATGGTTTCTGATGAAGGTTATTCATTCTTCCTATCCTAGCAAGGTTATTCCCTTCAAATAATTTAAGTTGTATTTATTTATGGGAATTCCATTTCCCTTGCTTCCTGAATTAAAATATGTAGACCCCAATTCTCAAATGGAGTTAGGACCAACCATGCTATCCACGTATAAGGGTATGAGGCCCTTATCCTGACAGCTACATGTTTCTCTCCCCCAGCTGATCCTCTGATTGGCTTCGTGGCATTGGTTGCTGTAGGAGTCACCTGTGCCTCCCTCTACTTCCTATTTACAAGAATGATGTCATGTGAGATTTGATGTATTTTATCATGTATTTGCTGTATATTTTTAGGGCTGATTTCCTGGACCCAAATGAACCTAGTACTGTACAAAGCATTTTTAGTCCAGGGTAAGATTAAATCTGGGTCTGGGGAATCCACATGTTTTGTTATTGCATGTGCATTATATTTCCTTGTCTGGTTATTCCATTGTGTTTCTAGTAATGGGTACGATTAGAAACATGAAGTACTAACCTGGTATGATTTTGCTCTAACTGTAGCCCCATGCTGATTTCCACATTTGTTTATCAGTCTCTGACAGGCCTGCCCCTTTAACTTTATATTTTGATAAAGACAAGCCCTGGCATAGCAGGCAGAGATATATTCTGTTTTAATCATTTGTCTTCAACTTACTTTCAGTTTAAATAAAAGCAAAAACCCTGAACCCTGGGAGAGACTGGACCCATCTAAACCACAGAAGGTGATTGATAACATTATAAACACTTTTTTATGTCTGTCTATGTATTACCTGTCTATGTTGGTATTGAGATGTCTAGCTTTTTTTTTTGCTTAATTAGTGTGCTGTGTATGCTTTACATTATAAACACACTTCATATGCCTCGTTATTTCTGATAGAGGACCACTCTAAGTTGATATTGGTATGGGTATTGAGACCACTCTGTGGTTAACGTTATGGGTATAGGTTGTGTGCCAGTGCAGTGGTTCCTCCTCTATTCTCCTGAGTCACTCACACAACAGAGAAACGTTGCCAAGTAGGACTATAACTTACCATAAACAGCTGGGCACCCATCGGGGGGTGGGACGTCTCCTATTTCTACTGTCATCTAAAAGTAATGTAATCTGTTATCTTAACATCTGTATTCACAGTTGATTCTTTGCATGGGGACCTATTGATAAAGGAGGCAGATGCAGTGGGGATGAGTTGATGCCCTGTGGGATTGATTGACTGTGGATGTAGTGTGAAGCAGCAGGGTTGGTGTCAATTCCATTTCAATTTTGTCAATTCAGGAAGTTGACTGCAACTGTAATTGTAATCAAGCAATGAGGAAAACTGGAGCTTGAACTTTACTTTACTTTGTCAATGGATTCAATCGAGATGGAATTGACTCCAACGCTGGTGAGTATTTGTAGTAACACAAGACCAGTAGTGTTATTGTTGGTGTTGTGCAGCTGGTCACTATCAACCAGAAATGGAGGCCCATTGAAGAGCTGGAGAAGATGAAGAGTATGACCAAGTAATCTATCTCTCTTTCAATTTATCTCCATTCTCTCCCCTTCCTCCCCCCTCCATCCTGAATGAGAGCTGCCTCCCTGCCCTTCCCTGCACACCCTCCCAGTCTAGCAGAATCCTTTCTGCCATGACTAGTTTCTCTGATACTTAGTGTGCGGAAACGCTTCTGCTATGCTGGTGGGGTATAACTGTGCTCAATACTGTCCCCAGGACTGAGGATGTCCACAGCTGTAGTGTTACTTACATCGCCAGGCTGTAAAGAGTAAAAGCTTTTGTCTTCACTGTAAACCAGCTGTCTGTCTGTCCCAGTGATGTAACTACACTGTACTGCACTATAGCTGACTATAAATGTGACCAAAGCTGTTTGTTTGTGAAAGAAACCGTATTAGTGTGTGAAATAATAAGTATTGCAATTAAAATTGTACCATTGCTCATGTTATTAATGAGGAGTGTCTACATGGAGTTAAGTACGTCAATTCTGGTGGTTGCTTTCAAAAGCTTGTGTCCACAACTGTCATCAAGGTAACTTTATCACAGCTCTGTCTGGCTTGTCTCTGTCCCCATAAGTGTGTCTGATGGAGACATTAACCTGTGTAACGAAGGCCCTTGTGCCAAACTGTCCATAAGGTGACATCATAGTTCTGTCTGGCTTCTGTCTGTGTCCCAAAATGTCAGTCTAGAATTAGTATTCAGAAAACACTACCGGCCATGCATTGTCTTGACTGATGGAACAGTCCTAATGCACCAGACTGGGCCGCTTGGAGCCAATCCCTCTCTTAACATGATTACTGATTACACTGAGGCAGAGGGAGAGCAGGATGGGGATAGAGTTGCCTTCAGGACACTGCGTGTGTCTGTTGTGTCCGCGTGCATGCACCTTTGTGATGCTCTCCTTGTGTTTGGCATTCAGAGACAGTCCTCTTACTGGTTGGTGGAGCAATAACACCTACATGTCCCTCTCATAAAGCGTTATTATTATATCACCACTTACTACACGTATACACTGAGTGTACAAAACATTAGGAACACCTGCTCTTTCCATGACATAGACTGACCAGGGGAATCCAGGTGAATGGTCCCTTATTGATTAAATGTTAAATCCACTTCAATCAGTGTAGATGGAGGAGACAGGTTAAAGAAGGATTTTTAATTGAGACAATTGAGACATGGATTGTGCATGTATGCCATTTAGAGGGTGAATTGGCAAGACAAAATATTTAAGTGCCTTTGAACGGTGTATGGTAGTAGGTGCCAGGTGCACCGGTTTGGGTGTGACAAGAACTGCAACGCTGTTGGGTTTTTCATGCTCAACAGTTTCCCGTGTGTATCTAGAATGGTCCACCACCTAAAGGACTTCCAGCCAACGGCAGGCCAGTGGTCATTGATGAAAGAGGACAAAGGAGACTGTGACACAAATTGTGCAGAGCAACAGACAGGCTACAGTTAGTGAATTGACAGTCCAGTACAACATTGGTGCCCAAGGACTTATAAAAGAATGCACAACTCATCATTCATGAGTGGGAAGCATTGGAGTCAAAATGAGCCAGTATCCCGGTGGAATGCTTTCGACACCTTGTAGAGTGCATGCCACGACGAATTGAAGCTGTTCCAGGGTAAAAAAAAGGGGTGCGTTCCTAATGTTTTGTACACTCAGTGTATGTGGGGGTACAGAGATGAGGAAGTCATTCAACATCATGTTAAACACTATTATTGCACACAGAGTGAGTCCATGTGCAGTTGCAAACCGTAGTCTTGCTTTGGCGGTTTTTGAGCAGTGGCTTCTTCCTTGCTGGGCGGCCTTTCATGTTATGTGGGACTCGTTTTACTGTGGATATAGATACTTTTGTACCTGTTTCTGGGATCGGTTTGCACTTTTCGTACCAAAGTACGTTAATCTCTAGGAGACAGAACACTTCTCCTTCCTGGGCGGTAGGACAGCTGCGTGGTCCCATGGTGTTTATTCATGCCTACTATCGTTTGTACAGATGAACGTCTTGGTTGATTTCTTTTGATTTTCCCATGATGTCAAGCAAAGAGGCACTGAGTTTGAAGGTAGGCCTTGAAATAAATCCACAGGTACACCTCCAATTGACTCAAATTATGTCAATTAGCCTATCAGAAGCTTCTAAAGCCAGGACATCGTTTTCAGGAATTTTCCAGGTTGTTTAAAGGCCCAGTCAACTTAGTGTATGCAAACTTCTGACCCACTGGAATTGTGACACAATGAATTATAAGTTAAATAATCTGTCTGTAAACAATTGTTGGAAAAATGACTTGTGTCATGCACAAAATAGATGTCCTAACTGAAACTATAGTTTGTTTAACAAGAAATTTGTTGAGTGGTTGAAAAAATAGTTTTAATGACTCCAACCTAAGTGCATGTAAACTTGTATGTAAACAAACTTGTATGTAAACAGACTTCAACTGTATCAACAGATATTGCTCTATAACCATATCAATTTGATATCTCAAGTAAAAAAGACTCTTTATTACCACAGAGACTAAATAGTCCATCCTCCTCTCTTTGAGGTAATCAATGATCTGATATGACTGGATGGGTGAATGCTATACAACAGAACCCTTGTTTACACCCATTCGGTTGTGTGAGATCTACACTTACCTAGAGGAAAGAGGAAAGAAATTACAGTTGCACATGTAAAGGGTTTGAATAGGGTCAGTGTGTGTATGTGACAACAGTCTCACATACCCACATCCTGCCCCTCACACCCCTGTCTTGTGATCAGGAAGTCTAGCTCATTGTGACTTAGGCGTCCACTCCACTCCGTAACCAGAACACTGACTGTGTTTCCCCTTGCTTATTGGGATAGGCAGGGTTTGTATCCTTTCTAAACTGATCACCCAGGCCAAGAGCAGAGTGTAGTACTAAAGTTCTCAACCAGGCTAGTCACCGTGTGGTGGTTATTAGTATAGAAGAAAAACAGGCAAGTGTTTTGGTTATCAGCGTGTGTGCATGCTTCACTTCTTCCTGACTGTGACACCTAGGCTCAAGTCTGGACAGAACACACCATACTGCTGGTAACTACGCCATCTAGTGGTGTTAGTGTAATACAACAGCACAAACAGGATCTCACCACTCTAGTCTTCCATAGAAGCAGAAGAGACCACAAATTGTGTGTATCAAGAATGGTCCACCACCTAAAGGACATCAAGCCAACTTGAGGACATCCAGCCAACTTGACACAACTGTGGGAAGCGTTGGAGTCAACATGGGCCAGCATCCCTGCGGAACGCTTTTGACACCTTGTAGAGTCCATGCCCCGAAGATTTGATGTTTTGTACACTCAGTGTATAATGGTCATTGAATTAGTATAATGAATTTTAATTAACACAAAACTTAGCCCAAAAAATACAGGTAAAGTAGTGCATGAGAGCGCTTTTGAGAACACCGAACGTGAGACTTTCAAGATGGTGACACGGTAGAGATGTTACAAACTAAACCATGTTTTATAGACAAACTGAGCAAGGTAATGATTGCGTCTTCAGCATGAATGTAAAAAAACACTATTGCTAACACATACAAATGCGAGCTCCCATCTGAACATTGAGTAATAGACATTCAGAAATACAAATGGACCTATTCCACTCTAAGATCACTCTGCTGAATGACAATACAAGAGGCACGAGTGTTATACTGTAGTACATGGTGGTAGGCTATGTGCAAAAGTGTGTTCATAACCTATGGCACACAGCATTTACTTGCTACAGATAGCATTGGAGATCGGTTTAGTGGGAATATGTCATGCTACAGATAGCCTTGGAGATCGGTTTAGTGGGAATCTGTCATGCTACAGATAGCCTTGGAGATCTGTTTAGTGGGAATCTGTCATGCTACAGATAGCATTGGAGATCGGTTTAGTGGGAATATGTCATGCTACAGATAGCCTTGGAGATCTGTTTAGTGGGAATCTGTCATGCTACAGATAGCCTTGGAGATCTGTTTAGTGGGAATCTGTCATGCTACAGATAGCCTTGGAGATCGGTTTAGTGGGAATATGTCATGCTACAGATAGCCTTGGAGATCTGTTTAGTGGGAATCTGTCATGCTACAGATAGCCTTGGAGATCTGTTTAGTGGGAATCTGTCATGCTACAGATAGCCTTGGAGATCGGTTTAGTGGGAATATGTCATGCTACAGATAGCCTTGGAGATCTGTTTAGTGGGAATCTGTCATGCTACAGATAGCCTTGGAGATCTGTTTAGTGAGAATCTGTCATGCTACAGATAGCCTTGGAGATCTGTTTAGTGGGAATCTGTCATGCTACAGATAACCTTGGAGATCTGTTTAGTGGGAATCTGTCATGCTACAGATAGCCTTGGAGATCTGTTTAGTGGGAATCTGTCATGCTACAGATAACCTTGGAGATCTGTTTAGTGGGAATCTGTCATGCTACAGATAACCTTGGAGATCTGTTTAGTAGGAATCTGTCATGCTACAGATAACCTTGGAGATCTGTTTAGTGGGAATCTGTCATTCTACAGATAGCCTTGGAGATCTGTTAAGTGGGAATCTGTCATGCTACAGATAGCCTTGGAGATCGGTTTAGTGGGAATCTGTCATGCTACAGATAGCCTTGAAGATCTGTTTAGTGGGAATCTGTCATGCTACAGATAGCCTTGGAGATCTGTTGTGGGAATCTGTCATGCTACAGATAGCCTTGGAGATCTGTTTAGTGGGAATCTGTCATGCTACAGATAGCCTTGGAGATCTGTTTAGTGGGAATCTGTCATGCTACAGATAGCCTTGGAGATCTGTTTAGTGGGAATCTGTCATGCTACAGATAGCCTTGGAGATCTGTTTAGTAGGAATCTGTCATGCTACAGATAACCTTGGAGATCTGTTAAGTGGGAATTTGTTATGCTACAGATAACCTTGGAGATATGTTAAGTGGGAATCTGTCATGCTACAGATAACCTTGGAGATCTGTTTAGTGGGAATCTGTCATGCTACAGATAGCCTTGGAGATCTGTTTAGTGGGAATCTGTCATGCTACAGATAGCCTTGGTGAGCTGTTTAGTGGGAATCTGTCATGCTACAGATAGCCTTTGAGATCTGTTTAGTGGGAATCTGTCATGCTACAGATAACCTTGGAGATCTGTTTAGTGGGAATCTGTCATGCTACAGATAGCCTTGGAGATCTGTTTTGTGGGAATATGTCATGCTACAGATAGCCTTGGAGATCTGTTTAGTGGGAATCTGTCATGCTACAGATAGCCTTGGATATCTGTTTAGTGGGAATCTGTCATGCTACAGATAGCCTTGGAGATCTGTTTAGTGGGAATCTGTCATGCTACAGATAACCTTGGAGATCTGTTTAGTGGGAATCTGTCATGCTACAGATAGCCTTTGAGATCTGTTAAGTGGGAGTCATGCACATGGCCTATTTATGCATCTACTCACTGGCGTCCCCCCACCCCCTGCTGCCAGAGAGAGAGTTTGAGGAAGGAAGCCTCTGAGTCAGCACTACGCGCAGCCTTAGTGGAACTAGCCCTCATATTGCAGACACGTGAACCCAGATAGAAAGGCAACGATGAGTCCACGTCTCTGTCTCTTCTTAGGTAACAAACAGGTTCCTGCTTGATGTGTGTGGGCTACTCCCTCCTGACGGATGGCTTTCACAAGTGTTGTGTTGATGTGGCTAATAAGATTCAGATTCAATTCAAACACAATAACTACAACAAAGTTTCTTGTCAAAGTTTCCAACACAACAACTTGTATTACACATGTTCTGTAGCTTGACATGGTCACATGTTTTTGTACTGTTTGGCTGAGCTAGCCAAAGAAGCTGTGACTACGTACTTTTCCAGCTCCAAGGATGACAGCTTCTGGGCCTCTTTCTGTATCTAGACTATACTCTTTGGCTGCAAGGAGGCACTGTTGGCTACTTGGTGAGTGAAATGAAGACGTACTGCTGTGTAGTGAGGCCTAACACTACTCAAGCAAACAAAAGACACTGCTGTGTATCATACAGCTGATTGGTGTGAGGCAACTGACATGGATTGTTTCTCACTTTGACACATACACACATACACACACATTTAGTGTCAGGTTGCCTTTTACTGAATCTGTACCCCTGGGAAGAGGCAGGATGCCAGATAAAAGTGACTGACTGATGTCCCTTTTCGACATAAGAGGAACCCATGGTCTTGTTTCGTTCATATCAAATGACTATGATAACGTTGTAGCTCATCAGAAAATATGTATTGTGTTTCACAGAGATTAGAGGTAAACTTCTCCAACTCTTTATGGGTCTGATGGTGCAACAGTGCAGCTGCTAGTGACCCCAAAAAGTTTCTTCAAAATGTACTTTGAAGAGAGATAACTGTTTCGTGGTGAATAATAACATTGAATGTAATTGTGTGAAATACACTCTTAGAAAAAGGGTTCCAAAAGGGAACCCTCTGTGAAAAGGGGGTTCTACATTAAACTCAAAGGGTTCTACCTGGAACCAAAATGGTTCTTCAAATGGTTATCCTATGGGGACAGCTGAAGAACCCTTTTAGGTTCTTTTTTTGAAGAGCGTAGACACTGATATGTGAAGTACTGATTGAATTCAGCATAAGAGAAGCAAAGCATATGGCAGCAAAATCTGCCAAACATTAAAAAACAGTTTTCCAGCCAAAGATTGAGCCTACTAGTCCTGAATTTAAAAAGTACTTTACACAGGAAAATCAGGTTTTTGACTGCACTGGCCCTTTAAAACAGCCCAGCTCTAACTTTCTATATTTCCCCCTTTTACATTGAAAGATGTGAAGGTAAAGCGAGGGATACTTGCAGAAGTTCCCTGCAAAGGCGAAACCCTAACTTCAAGTCCCCAGGTCCTTCATCTTATGTTTGTGAATGTAGAACACGGCATTGAGGATATCGGCCTATGAGTAATGACCTGACGGATCTGGGCTATTTCCCCTGGGCCACAGGGCCTTCCTCCACCGTGCTGTGCTTTGCTGAGGAGCTTTTCCACCCAAAGTTGATAAACACGCACACAAAGAAATTATGAAACATGCTCCACATTTTTCCAGTATTTTCCTGTTTTAAGATGTTGCAATGCAAACTGTGTCCTATAAAAAGAAATGTTATGCCCATGCTGAAAATACATTTTAGATACCTCCATGTTCGTTTTAGACACCGATTTAGCTGAGATTCCACTTCACAGCATCTGAGCAAGCATATAATGTATAGCGCACATACTTTTCATCCGCTGCACCGAAAAGTTTTCTCCTTGTTTTTAAAGGACTCTTTCAGTGCAAGTGACCAACATTTTTTTTGAACAAACTTGAAGGAGTCAACATCGTGTTTTTAAGCTGTACATGGTGGCAGAAGCTGCTATATCATATCAAACTGTCATTCTGTACTACATGAAACTGAATGGTGGAGCAAAAACATATTTGTCTTCTTGACCCAAAAGACATTGACCTTAGCCTACATGCCATAAGTAGATTTGCTGATGAACCTCTTACTGCAAATTAAATTCACAGGGACATTTTAGGATATGGCCCCATGATTTGAATGGATTGGTTGTGGATCATATCAAACTTACAAGCATTTCGCTACACCTGCAATAACAGCTGCTGAACACGTGTATGTGACCAATACAATTTGATTTGGTTTGATCGCGACAGGTGTGTTGTAGATATCCTGTTGAACACCAATGATCAGTTCCTGGTGATCCCGGATTATACCATTTTCATCACACCACTCCACAGGTCGATAAACACTGGTATTCCTCATTGGGTAGAATCATCTGAGAATTTGATTGCATGCGTGTTTTGGAACAGTTGCATAAAAAAGAGCTCCCTCCAATGTGAAATCCTGACTAAAATATTGAGACTGAAGGTTATAGCAGAATCTGACAGTGCTGAAAGATGCTGTGGACCAGCTCTGCACCTAGCTGTTTATCTGTGTTAAAAGGTTGTGTGCTTAAATCAGAAAATACCTCTAAGGTTCAAATATATTTAATGGGCTTAGGCTACAGCAATATGCTACACTCATGGTTAACTTATAACGATGCGTATTTTGCAAGTCTCTAGCTGTAGGATCACGTCCATCTATTGATCTGCAGCCTATGATCAGCCAGGAGAGTATGGCAGGGTGCCACCTAGATGACGTGCATGAAAACCTCGCCTGTCCCAAACTCTTCGCCCACTGCTAAATCCATCGACCTTATTCTCCAAGCTTCCTGGAAGGACGAAGTCAGGGTGGCCGATAACAGAATGGCAAGCCAAATGATCCATAAAAAAGACGTTATACATCCGGAGTAGTTGTAGGCTAGGTTCTGTATTTATTTATCGTCATTAAAATATTAGCTACACTTGTGCTCGAGACATGTAGGCAGGTTAACATATCCCAGGAATTGAACTTGCTGGTGATGATGCTCGTGGATCATGACTGTTCTGGGACTGATGTTCGGTTGGTTCGTCAGCTCAACAAGGGTATGAGGATTCAACCAGGGATATGCAGCGGAGGGACCGAGCAGCAACGGGGATGTAAAACCGGAGATGTCAATGAAAATCTTGTTTGTCTGCAATCTCAGGATGAAACGGGACGGGTGTGTCCTGGAAGCCCAGCACTGGCGACAGACACGCGGCTATCCTCCTGTTCCACAGCAGGTAAAGTCCAAAGAACGCATTGTATATTTTTTCTGTAAGGTTTGCAAAGTAGGCGACACGAGATTAATGAAAACAAATGAATTATCCCTTTACATAGGAGCTAGTATATCTGATTATGTAGATAAGTGTTGGTGCATGGATGGTGATACAATGTAGCAAAATGTACAGTGCGCTACAATTTACACTAACATCCCACACTAACTTTAAATTAACAATTTAAGGTGCTTAATATAAATCATGTATAGTCCTGATGAAGCCTAAATGTGATTGTTTTTCTATAGGCCAACTCAGAGTTATTAAACATTAACTTTTTAATTTCCCTTGATGACCCAGATTTAATTGGTTATTTCTCAGCTCATCAACCATAGTTTTCAAGGTTAATTTTTTATTTGACTGGATGACCCTCATAATCGTAGCCAGCAAAACTGCTCACCCATTATGGAGAGTCATTGACATGCATGCACACCAAGTGTGGAAAAATGTTTGCATTTTTCCACTTTTTCCGTGATTGTTCGTAAACGTTGGCACCCTTTCCCTTCAATATTTTACCAGGCAAGTCAGTTAAGAACAAATTCTTATTTTGAATGACGGCCTAGGAACAGTGGGTTAACTGCCTGTTCAGGGGCAGAACGACAGATTCGTAGCTTGCCAGCTCGGGGATTTGAACTTGCAACCTTTCAGCTGCTAGTCCAACGCTCTAACCACTATAATTAGTAACGTTTCCAAAATGTTTCCAAAATGTTAATGCATTTTTGGCTAATGAATGCATCCATTGCATCTTTTGAGCAGTCTGACTCTTGTAGTGTACGTGGAGACAGTATTGCAATTTAGGACCTATTTAGTGGGCCTTTACTTTAAATAGTAGTTCGGCGCAAATGTTTTCAGTTCATTTTCAGAGTGGCGACAACAAACATCCTCCTGAATTAAAGGAAACATGCATCTCTGAGTAGAGTATTGATTATATTGCAGCACTTTCCCCAACACAGACACAAAAGTCCATCCAAAAACAGACGTTATTTATTTAGTAAGTTTCAGCAGCCTCTGGCCAGATTTAGCTCCTCCATTAAAGCTAATCGAACTAATGGGGGCGTTTTTGTCTTCTGTTCTAAAACACAAAAAAATGTCCTCCAAGAAACTCCAACGCAGTAAATCAACTACTGTGTGTGACCTTGCATGGGATAGATCCAGGTTATCTGGGGGAAATAAACATGTTCTTGAAGGCTGAGTGTGATGTGAGAGTGGCTCTGATCAAGGGCAACCACTGATAATGTTGTCTTTCCAGACCGTGAACCAAGCAGTGGCAGTTACAACGTCTCCACTGGAACGGGAACCTTTTACAGCTGCGTCAGTCAGATCACCATCGGTAATTGTACTTTACAGAATGTCTTACTCTATATCCAAAAGAGACCCCAAGGGGAGGCCAATATTTGGTTTGGTGGGAAAAAGTCACGCTGAAACTTTCAGAAATGTTTGGAAAATAGACCCTGTGTGAAAACGCTGACCACGCCAAGAAATGAGACTTTTAAAAAATGAGTCTATCCTTTATCAGGTAAAAGTCGACCAGATCCAATATCATGCATCTTTTACACCTGCACATGAACAATTCCTCAGGTGCTGTATGTGGAGTTCTTGACAAATGAAATTGATATAGAGTAGCCTAGATAAAAAGCTAATGTTTAATGGATGCATGGATGAGTTTTTGACCAGGCACAAGTCATCCACAGATTGATCAATTTGTAAGTCGCTCTGGATAAGAGCGTCTGCTAAATGACTTAAATGTAAATGTAAATCATTCTAAATGTAGTCCACATGCTTTACCTCGAGCCACCTCTAGTCTTCAGAAAATGACAAATCAATAGCCTTTCTCAATAAGATGCCTTCAAGGGAGTCAATATACCCCCTGGATGAGTGTGATTTTAAAATCTTTCCCCATTGTTTGGCCAGGATAGGGTACTCTGCATCACTATGGGTCCCCTAAAGTGCTAATGGGCGATCAGTCTCCCCTAATTCAACCCTATTGGTTTGTTGTAGTCTTTACCCTAGTAAGTGCTGTTGAATATTGGAAATGAATAAGCGTATTATAACCATGGAGAATTCCTGGATTACAAGCAAAGGGTGTTCTAATGTGATGAGCTACATCTAATAAAATGTATTGAATTGATTTATTGATGCAGAATATTCGCCTGGTCAAAAATACTGATTGCTGCACTCACCATTGTTTGAATTCACTTATTGACTAGGCCAGCTGATCACAGCCCATGATGAATCCCCCTACAATTCCATTTTACTGTAAACAAATTGACCAGACTTTCAGCACGCTTATAGGGAAGGACATTCAACAAGCACTTGCACAAATGACTGAGGATTGGCTGAGAGAAATTGATAATAAAAAGATTGTGGGAGCTGTTTTGTTAGACTTCAGTGCAGCGTTTGACGTTATCGATCTTAGTCTGCTGCCGGGAAAAACACATGTGTTATGACTTTACACCCCCGACTCTGCACTATACACGCCAGCTACTACAGTGAGTGAAATCACTGCAACACTAAACAAAGAGCTGCAGTTAGTTTCAGAATGGGTGACAAGGAATAAGTTAGTCCTAAGTATTTCAAAAACTAAAAGCATTGTATTTGGGACAAATCATTCACTAAACCGTAACCTCAACTAAATCTTGTAATAAATCATGTGGAAATTGAGCAAGTTGAAATGACTAAACTGCTTGGAGTAACTCTGGATTGTAAACTGTCATGGTCAAAACATGTTGATAAAACAGTAGCTAAGATGGGGAGAAGTCTGTCCATAATAAAGCACTGCTCTGCCTTTTTAACAACACTATCAACAAGGCAGGTCCTACAGGCCCTAGTTTGATCGACCTGGACTACTGATCAGTCGTGTGGTTAGTTGCCACAAAGAGGGACCTCGGAAAATGACAATTGGCTCAGAACAGGGCCCTTAAATGTACACAGGGAGCTAACATTAATAATATCCATGACATGCTGAATGCACTGAGGTGTCTGTTTAAACTACTAGCACACAGCTGAGACACCCATGCATACCCCAAAAGACATGCCACCAGAGGTCTCTTCATAGTACCCAAGTCAAGAACACACTATGGGAGGTGCACAGTACTATGTAGAGCCATGGCTACATGGAACTCTATTCCACGTCAGGTACAGCGCATTCGGAAAGTATTCAGACCCCTTGACTTTTTCCACATTTTTGTTAAATTACAGTCTTATTCTGAAATTGATTAAATAGTTTTCCCCCCTATCAATTTACACAAAATACCCCATAATGACAAAGCAAAAAACACTTTCCTTTTTGGGGGACATTTATTTTTAAAAAAAACATGTTTTTTTAATGGTATCATATTTACATAAGTATTCAGACCCTTTACTCAGTACTTTATTGAAGCACGCTTGTCAGCGATAACATCATTGTGTCTTGGGGATGACGCTACAAGTTTGGCGCAACTGTATTTGGGGAGTTTCTCTGCAGATCCTCTCAAGGTCTGTCTGGTAGGATGAGGAGCATCGCTGCACAGCTATTTTCAGGTTTCTCCAGAGATGTTAGATCGGGTTCAAATCTGGGCTGTGGCTGGTCCACTCAAGGACATTCAGAGTCTTGTCCCGAAGCCACTCCTGCATTGTCTTGGCTGTGTGCTTAGGGTTGTTGTCTTGTTGGAAGGTGAACCTTCACCCCAGAGGTCCTGAGCGCTCTGGAGCAGGTTTTCATCAAGGATTTCTCTGTACTTTGCTCCGTTCATCTTTCCCTCGATCCTGACTAGTGCCCCAGTTCATGCCTCTGAAAAATATTCCCACAGCATGATGCTGCTACCACCATGCTTCACCGTCGGGATGGTGCCAGATTTCCTCCAGACGTGTCGCTTGGCAGTCAGGCCAAAGAGTTCAATCTTGGTTTCATCAGACCAGAGAATCTTGTTTTTCATGGTCTGAGAGTCCTTTAGGTGTGTTTTGCCAAACTCCAAGCGAGCTGTCATGTGCCTATTACTGAGGAGTGGCTTCCGTCTGGCCACTCTACCATAAGGGCCTGATTGATGGAGTGCTGTAGAGATGGTTGTCCTTCTCTGGAAGGTTCTCCCATCTCCACAGAGGAACTCTGAAGCTCTGTCAGAGTGACCATCGGGTTCTTGGTCACCTACCAGACCAAGGCCCTTCTTCCCTGATTGCTCAGTTTGGCTGGCGGCCAGCTCTAGGAAGGGTCTTGGTGGTTCCAAACTTCTTCTATTTAAGAATGATGGAGGACACTGTGTTCTGTTTTGCTAGCACAGACTGGAATATGTTCCGTGATTCTTTCAATGACATTGAGGAGTACACCACATGAGTGCATCGAGGACGTCGTCTCCACAGTGACTGTACGTACATACCCCAATCAGAAGCCATGGATTACAATTAACATTCACACTGAGCTAAAAGGTAGAGCTTCCGCTTTCAAGGAGTGGGACTCTAACCCAGAAGCTCATAAGAAATCTGGCTATGCCCTCAGATGAACCATCAAACGGGCAAAGCGTCAATACAGGACTAAGATCGAATTGTACCGGATCGGACGCTCGTTGGATGTAGCAGGACCTGCAAACTATTACAGACTACAAAGGGAAGCACAGCCGAGAGCTTGCCAATGACACGAGCCTACCAGACGAGCTAAATAACTTCTATGCTTGCTTCAAGGCAAGTAACACTGAAATATGCATGAGAGCATCAGCTGTTCTGGACGACTGTGTCATCACACTTTCCGCAGCCAATGTGAGTAAGACCTTTAAACAGGTTTCCATTCACAAGGCTGCAGGGCCAGACGGATTACCAGGACGTGTACATTTACATTTAAGTCATTTAGCAGACGCTCTTATCCAGAGTGACTTACAAATTGGTGCATTCACCTTATGACATCCAGTGGAACAGTCACTTTACAATAGTGCATCTAAATCTTAAAGGGGCGGGGGGGGGGGGAGGGAATACTTATCCTATCCTAGGTATTCCTTAAAGAGGTGGGGTTTCAGGTGTCTCCGGAAGGTGGTGATTGACTCCGCTGTCCTGGCGTCGTGAGGGAGTTTGTTCCACCATTGGGGGGGCCAGAGCAGCGAACAGTTTTGACTGGGCTGAGCGGGAGCTGTACTTCCTCAGTGGTAGGGAGGCGAGCAGGCCAGAGGTGGATGAACGCAGTGCCCTTGTTTGGGTGTAGGGCCTGATCAGAGCCTGGAGGTACTGAGGTGCCGTTCCCCTCACAGCTCCGTAGGCAAGCACCATGGTCTTGTAGCGGATGCGAGCTTCAACTGGAAGCCAGTGGAGAGAACGGAGGAGCGGGGTGATGTGAGAGAACTTGGGAAGGTTGAACACCAGACGGGCTGCGGCGTTCTGGATGAGTTGAAGGGGTTTAATGGCACAGGCAGGGAGCCCAGCCAACAGCGAGTTGCAGTAATCCAGACGGGAGATGACAAGTGCCTGGATTAGGACCTGCGCCGCTTCCTGTGTGAGGCAGGGTCGTACTCTGCGGATGTTGTAGAGCATGAACCTACAGGAACGGGCCACCGCCTTGATGTTGGTTGAGAACGACAGGGTGTTGTCCAGGATCACACCAAGGTTCTTAGCGCTCTGGGAGGAGGACACAATGGAGTTGTCAACCGTGATGGCGAGATCATGGAACGGGCAGTCCTTCCCCGGGAGGAAGAGCAGCTCCGTCTTGCCGAGGTTCAGCTTGAGGTGGTGATCCGTCATCCACACTGATATGTCTGCCAGACATGCAGAGATGCGATTCGCCACCTGGTCATCAGAAGGGGGAAAGGAGAAGATTAGTTGTGTGTCGTCTGCATAGCAATGATAGGAGAGACCATGTGAGGTTATGACAGAGCCAAGTGACTTGGTGTATAGCGAGAATAGGAGAGGGCCTAACACAGAGCCCTGGGGGACACCAGTAGTGAGAGCGCGTGATGAGGAGACAGATTCTCGCCACACCACCTGGTAGGAGCGACCTGTCAGGTAGGACGCAATCCAAGCGTGGGCCGCGCCGGAGATGCCCAACTCGGAGAGGGTGGAGAGGAGGATCTGATGGTTCACAGTATCGAAGGCAGCCGATAGATCTAGAAGGATGAGAGCAGAGGAGAGAGAGTTAGCTTTAGCAGTGCGGAGCGCCTCCGTGATATAGAGGAGAGCAGTCTCTGTTGAATGACTAGTCTTGAAACCTGACTGATTTGGATCAAGAAGGTCATTCAGAGAGAGATAGCGGGAGAGCTGGCCAAGGACGGCACGTTCAAGAGTTTTGGAGAGAAAAGAAAGAAGGGATACTGGTCTGTAATTGTTGACGTCGGAGGGATCGAGTGTAGGTGTACTCCGAGCAATGTGCTGACCAACTGGCAAGTGTCTTCACTGACATGTTAAACCTCTCCCTGTTGGAGTCTGTAATACCAACATGTTTCAAGCGGACCACCATAGACCCTGTGTCCAAAAACACTAAGGTAACCTGCCTAAATGACTACCGACCCGTAGCACTCATGTCTGAAGCAATGAAATGCTTTGAAAGGCTGGTCAATGCTCACATCAACGCCTTTATCCCAGAAACCCTAGACCCACTCCAATTTGCATACCGCACCAACAGATTCATAGAAGATGCAATCTCTGTTGAACTCCACACTGCCCTTTCACACCTGGACAAAAGGAACACCTATGTGAGAATGCTGATCATTGACTACAGTTCAGCATTCAACACCATAGTGCCCTCAAAGCTCATCACTAATATAAGGACCCTGGGACTAAACACCTCCCTCTCCAACTGGATCCTGGACTTCCTGACGGGCCGCCCCCAGGTGGTGAGGGTAGGTAACAACACATCCGCCATGCTGATCAACACAGGGACCCCTCAAAGGTGCATGCTCAGTCCCCTCCTGTACTTCCTGTTCACTCATGACTGCATGGCCAGGGAGGAGGTCAGAGACCTGACCGTGTGGGGCAAGGACAACAACCTCTCCCTCAACGTGATCAAGACAAAGGAGATGATTGTGGACGACAGGAAAAGGAGGACCAAGCACACCCCCATTCTCATCGACGGGGCTGTAGTGGAAAAGGTTATACAGCTGCACCATCGAGAGTATCCTGACAGGTTGCATCACTGCCTGGTATGGCAACTGCTCGGCCTCCGACTGCAAGGCACTACAGAGGGTAGTGCGTACGGCCCAGTACATCACCGGGGCCAAGCTTCCTGCCATCCAGGACTTCTATACCAGGCGGTGTCACAGGAAGGCCCTACAAATCGTCTATGATTCCAGCCACCCTAGTCATAGACTGTTCTCTCTGCTACCGCATGGCAAGGGGTACCGGAGTGCCTAGTCTAGGTCCAAGAGGCTCCTAAATAGCTTCTACTCCCAAGCCATAAGATTCCTGAACAACTAATCAAATGGTTACCCAGACTATTTGCATTGCCCCCCCCCCCACTGGAATGCTGCTGCTACTCTCTTATCTATGCGTAGTCACTTGAATAACTCTACGTACATGTACCTCGACACCGGTGCCCCCGCACATTGACTCTGTACCGGTACCCCTTGAATATAGCCCCGCTATTGTTATTTACTGCTGCCTTTTCATCATTTGTTATTGTTATTTCTTACTTTTTGGGGTATTCTCTTAAAACTGCATTGTTGTTTAAGGGTTTGTAAGTAAGCATTTCACTGTTGTATTCGGCGCATGTGACATACAATTTTATTTATTTGATTGGACTTTCTTAGACCTTCAATGTTTTGGTACCCTTCCTCAGATCTGTGCCTTGACACAATCCTGTCTGGGAGCTCTACGGACAATGTTAACTTGCCAAAACTATAGTTTTGGTTTTGTTTTGGCAAGTCGGTTAAGCTTCTGATAGGCTAATTGACATTATTTCAGTCAATTGGAGGTGTATCTGTGGGATGTATTTCAAGGCCTACCTTCAAACTCAGTGCCTCTCTGCTTGACATCATGGGAAAATCAAAAGAAATCAACCAAGACCTCAGAAAAAAATTGTAAACCTCCACAAGTCTGGTTCATCCTTGGGAGCAATTTCCAAATGCCTGAAGGTACCATGTTTATCTGTACAAACAATAGTATGCAAGTATAAACACCATGGCACCAGGCAGCCGTCATACCGCTCAGGAAGGAGACGCCTGTCTCCTAGAGATTAACGTACTTTGGTGCGAAAAGTGCAAATCAATCCCAGAACAACAGCAAAGGACCTTGTGAAGATGCTGGAGGAAACGGGTACAAACGTATCTATATCCACAGTAAAACGAGTCCTATATCGACATAACCTGAAAGGTCGCTCAGCAAGGAAGAAGCCACTGCTCCAAAACCTCCGTAAAAAAAGCCAGACTATGATTTGCAACTGCACATAGGGACAAAGATCGTACATTTTGGAGAAATGTCCTCTGGTCTGATGAAACAAAAATAGACCTGTTTGGCCATAACGGACCATCGATATATTTGGGGGAAAAGGGGGAGGCTTGCAAGCCGAAGAACACCATCCCAACCGTGAAGTACAGGTGTGGCAGCATCATGTTGTTTGGGTGCTTTGCTGCAGGAGGGACTGGTGCACTTCACAAAATAGATGGCATCATGAGGATGGGAAAGTATGTGGATATATTGAAGCAACATCTCAAGACATCAGTCAAGAAGTTAAAGCTTGGTCGAAAATGGGTCTTCCAAATGGACATTGACCCCAAGCATACTTCCAAAGTTGTGGCAAAAGGGCTTAAGGACAAAGTCAAGGTATTGGAGTGGCCATGACAAAGCCTGACCTCAATCCAATGGAACATATGTGGGCAGAACTGAAAAAGTGTGTGCTAGCAAGGAGGCCTACAAACCTGACTCAGTTACACCAGCTCTGTCAGGAGGAATGGGCCAAAATTCAACCAACTTATTGTGGGAAGCTTGTGGAAGGCTACCCCAAATGTTTGACCCAAGTTAAACAATTTAAAGGCAATTCTACCAAATACTAATTGAGTGTATGTAAACTTCTGACCCACTGGGAATGTAATGAAAGAAATAAAATCTTAAATAAATAATTCTCTCTACTATTATTCTGACATTTCACATTCTTAAAATAAAGTGGTTTCCCTAACTGACCTAAGACAGGGAATTTTTACTAGGATTAAATGTCGGGAATTGTGAAAAACTGAGTTTAAATGTATTTGGCTAAGGTGTATGTCAACTTCTGACTTCAACTGTATATAGACAGGTGTGTGCCTTTTCAAATTATGTCCAATCAATTGAATTGACCACAGGTGGACTCCAAGTTGTAGGAACATCTCAAGGATGATCAATGAAAACATGATGCACCTGAGCTCAATTTTGAGTCTCATAGCAAAGGGTCTTATTTATTTATTTATTTATTTTAGTAATATGTATATATTTTAATTGTTTGTACTTTTTACCCCTTTTCCTCCCCAATTTCGTGATATCCAATTGATAGTTACAGTTTTGTCCCATCGCTGCATCTCCCGTACGGATTCGGGAGAGGCGAAGGTCAAGAGCCATGCGTCCTCCGAAACACGACCCTGCCAAGCCGCACTGCTTCTTGACACACTGCTCGCTTAACCTGGAAGCCAGCCGCACCAATGTGTCAGAGGAAACACTGTACACCTGGCGACCCAAGTCAGCGCGCATGCGCCTGGCCGCCACGAGGAGTCGCTAGAGTGCGATGGGACAAGGACATCCTAGCCGGACGCCGCTGAACCAATTGTGCGCCTCCTCATGGGACTCCTGATCGCGGCCGGCTGCGACACAGCCCGTAATCAAACCCAGATCTGTAGTGACACTTCCAGCACTGCGATACAATGTCTTAGACCGCTGTGCCACACGGGAGACCCCTGCTTTTATTTTTAATACATTTGCTAAAATGTCAACCAGTTTTCGCTTTGTCATTATGGGCTACAATGTGTAGATTGATGAGGAAAACATTTAATTTAATCCATTTTAGAAGAAGGCTGTAACGTAACAAAGTGTATAAAAAGGGAAGGGGTCTGAATACTTTCCGAATGCGCTGTAACTGATGATTTAAAAAACAGATAATAATACACCTTATGGAACAGCGGGGATGGTGACGAGACACACACACACGCCTACACATGATAATACACCCCCTCTACACACAAGTACACATGGATTTTGTATTATAGATATGTGGTAGTAGAGTAGTTGCCTGATGTGTTGTGAAAAGTGTTATGAAATGTAATGTCTTGTTAGATACTACTGCACTGTTGGAGCTAGGAACACGAGAATTTTGCTACACCCACAATAACATCTGCTAAATATGTGTATGTGACCAATACAATTAGATTTGATTGAATGTTGCTGGACCCCAGAAAGAGTAGCTGCTGCCTAATGGGGTTCCTTAATAAATACAAAATAATACAAATCTAGCCCAATTCTAGGCACCTGCATTGTAGTGTACCTTGGTCCCTCTAAGAGGCAGGAAGTGCTGGCGGTGGTGATCTGGGCCTGACATTCCTCAGAGAGCTAGGCAGGGCAATTTTTTTTATGATGACTGCGACAGAGATGTTGCTTAGAACACACTGTATCGTTCAAGCAGCTCATTGCATAGATGGTTTTAGAGGGCACCCTGAAGCACACACAGGTGTGGATTACCTTGTATGCTATAGCATTTCAAGTAGCATACAGTTGCAATGGAGGTTGAGATTTCCCAGGGATCCACTACATTTGCAATTATAGGAATAAAGATTTATGTTCATGAATAAAGAGTAGTAATAAAGTTGCCACCCGAAGAGGCGATACATTCTTAACTCCATTTTACTGCTTGCTTCAGTGTAATATATAGCCTAATCAAAAATGCAATAAATTATGTATTACTGTCTACTGATGCTTTACACAGCATTAATAAGAAGGCTACTAGCTCTTCAGTATGGGCCATTCTACTGTCAATGTTTGTCTATGGAGATTGCCAGCAACGGTTGTGGCTGAAATGGACAAATCCACTCATTTGAAGTGTATCTTATAATGTGCTGGGGTTGTGTTTCCAGAAAAGCTAAAGAAGGCTCTCTGCTCTTTGGTGTGATGCCCGTTGAGCGTGGATGCAGATATTTGCGTTCATGCAATGTCTTTAGGATTGTTGGGTGTGTTGGCAACCTTCATGTGGTATGCTTCAAAAGGAAAGTCAAATGCATAATGTAAACTCTGTTAAAATCAATTCAAGTTAAATGTACACTCTGCAGCATGCTATCAATGTTACCATATTTTTCTTATTTAATTCTACAGATTTTACAGAATTGACAGACTTCCACAAAGGTGCTTGCAGTTGGAAATGTTTCACAACATACCTTTTTAATAAAGATTTAGTTGTCAACTGTCAAAAAATACTTTTATCATAAATAGCCTCCTCATACTTAGTTATGATACTTCCCAAGATGTATGTGTAAGTAGACCACTGACAAACGAGAAACGAAGATTTGACTCATCAAACAAGGGAAAGGACAGTCATGGAGCAACATCAACCACTAGAGAGCAGCATTGTTATGGACATAGCACCTACTTTTTTTCTTTTGAACTGGGAGTGCGAAATATGTCAGCATTTTGCTTAATTGGTCCAACTAGGGAAGCGGAACCCTGAATTTCTGATATATGGGAAATGTAATCATAAGTGGAAAACTCAATCCTCCAGAGAGCAACAACCTTAGTTTCATTATGAAACAGGAAATTATTTGAATAATATCACTAATTTCCCTATTCAAGCAATGGGATTTTTCTGCAATGTCTGACTTTCTGGGATCTATTCAATAACAAGGATTTTCAAAGAACCATGACATTGCTGTAAGAGAAATAGACTAAGTATGCAAGTTGCAAGGACAAGTGTTCACATTCATATGCTTTCCAGGGTTATGTGTTATAGGAAGGGAGTCCATGTTTTGAGAAACTCTTTCTGAGATATTAATATTCCCTACAGGGTTTGATCTCGGGGGGCCAAGTGGCCATTGGCATCTCTCATTGGAAGAGTCCATTCCCTCCTAGAGGTCACCCCCTGTGTGACAGTCCTGATGGGGTTCGCTCCGAGGCCTCTGCTGCCACAGCCCCGCATCTCCCTGAGTACCAAGAGCCAGTGTCCTGTCCTGCCTCCCTGTCAATCAACCCTATATCATCCCACTGCAGCGCCAGCCAGGAGACCATCAGCGACAGCAGCACAAGTAAGGTTTCACCTTTCAACTTTGAACCCTGACTTCATTCTAATCTCAGCTCTGTGGTTTGGTCACTAAAACTCCAGCCTAGAAACGGCTTTATCCTGCCTAAGCTCAGAACCTTTGGCGTTCGGGGTAAATTGGTTCTGAGTTGCACAGAAGAGAGTATCCTGGAATCACATTATAGTGTGAACACACCTGGATTGTTCCATATCATTTCACCAAGTCATGACACCCACTATCTCAGATTGTTCTGAAATTATTTCTGTAGTTAGAAACAGATAAGATGTCCTGCAGCATTATTTTGTTGAAATATAATTTGTTGAAATATAATTTGATCTCTGAGAAATTAAGCTAATTGATTGCATCCATAATTTATAGGATTCATATAATACTCAATAAATAAATTACCGTGGGGCGTTGGTTGTCTGTGAGTGGCTTTTGACAATTTCTCTGGATTCCTCATGTCTAACTCATTGTTAGAAAAAAGTTTGGTCCAAATTGGATGTTAGGCACTATATTTATTGAATATTATATGAACCCTATACATTTAAAATGGCAAATTTGGGTGCAATAAATTAGCTTAATATCTCAACAAAATAATTTAGCAGGAATTATAATCTTATGTTTCTAACAACAGAAAGAATTTCCGAACAATCTGAGATGGTGGGTGTAAAAATTCAGTGCTTGAAACAAATATGGTTGTTACATAAGCATACACACAGTCTATTTCTGGTTAGTACCCGTGGGGGAAAAAGTACCCAGTTGTGATGCTAAAGTAAAAGTACAGATACCTTTTAACAGAAAGTTACTCAAGTAAAAGTTAGTCACCCAGTAAAATACTACTTGAGTAAAAGTCAAGGTATTTGGTTCTAAATATACATGTACTTAAGTATCACACGTAAATGTAATTGCTAAAATATGCTCAAGTATCAAAAGTAAAAGTATAAATCTCTTCATATTCCTTATATTAAGCAAACTAGATGGCACCCTTTTATTGTTTTAAACATGTACAGATAGCCAGTGGCTGTGATAACATGCGTCTTGGTGAGAAGTGTAGGCAATACAAAACGGCACAGACAAAAATCCCAAAACTACGCTCTCGAATACTCAGAAACTCGTGCAAACGCACGGAGGAACAACCACAATTCCGACACTTTACATACACGTGCGTAATAGCGAAAAAACAACAAACATCAAATACAATCGAGCGCAATACACACGAATCTAATCCTGCACGAATTACGGCAGGTAACAGGTGCCCTATATACCCACAGAAATCAAAGCAATTGAAAACCAGGTGTGAAAGGAACGCAGACAAAACAACTAGAAAAAGAAAAAGGGATCGGTAGCGGCTAGTAGACCGGCGACGCCGAGCGCCGAGCGCCGCCTGAACAAAGAGAGGAGTTACCTTCGGTAGAAGTCGTGACAGTGGCACACTCCAACACTCAGACATAATTTACAAATGATGTATTTTGTGTTTATTGAGTCTGCCAGATCAGAGGCAGTAGGGAGGACCACATGTTCTCTTGATAAGTGCGTGAATTTGACCATTTTCCTGTCCTGCTAAGCATTCAAAATGTAACAAGTACTTTTGGGTGTCAGGGAAAATGTATGGAATAAAAAGTACATTTATTTTATTTAGGAAAGTGAAGTAAAAGTTGACAAAAAAAAGAGAATACATATACCCTCAAAAAAAGTATTTGGGATCGGTGTCCCTTCCACAGGACGGTTGAGGCTAATGGGAATAGCTTGAGGTTGTAAGTAACAAGAAATAGACATATCTGATATTAGCAGAAAGCTTAAATTATTGTTAGTCTACTGCACTGTCCAATTTACAGTAGCTATTACAGTGAAATAATACCATGCTATTGTTTGAGAGTGCACAATTTTGAACATGAAAAGTTATTAATAAACATTATGAAATGGTTCATTGGATCAGTCTAAACCGTTGCACATACACTGCTGCCATCTAGTGGCCAAAATCAAGACCTTTCTCTTGCATTTCAAAGATGATGGTACAAAAAAATACAAAATAACGTTTTTGTTTTCTTCTTTGTATTTTACCAGATGTATTGTTATATTCTCCTACATTCCTTAAAAAATTTCACAAACTTCAAAGTGTTTCCTTTCAAAGGGTACCAAGAATATGCATATCCTTGCTTCAGGGCCTGAGCTACAGGCAGTTAGATTTGGGTATGTCATTTAAAGTATTTTTAATTAAGTACTTTACACCACTGGTTAGCAGACTGTGTTCCAGTGTTCCAGTTGGATCCTGCCTGAAAACAAATAGGTAAAATAATGTTACTAACATGGTAAAGCATACAACAGACTTGAAAACACACTTTTGGAAAGCAGCCAGCTATTATATATGTAGGGTTTGTTTAATTTGCAGTAGCGTGACACTCACTCTGAGTGTTGCATGCAAGTAGGGTAACTAATGGTATAATTTTCTAAGGGATTCCTCCTTTTAAAATATACACACTCTATACAACAATTGTGTGTGTGCATCAATGTGTTTATGTGCATGTGTCTGAGGTGCTGGCTTTTAAAAACACATTGACACCCAGAGCAGCAGCAACTGTCATTCCTTTGGTCAACAACCACACTGATAGAGCCAGCCCTGCTCCGATTGGCTACCCTCAAAGCTCCTATCCCACGGATTGGCTGACGGGGATAACTGATTAAGAATACTGATTGTCTTGCAGCTCTCTTGCACTCCCCCTCACTCTCTCCCTCTCTCTGCATAGACAATCTGCTTGTATTTTTCCCTGAGAGAAGATCTAAGCTGGTCTGCATCTGTTTCTTCCTGAGCTTTGCCTCGTGCCGGCTGGACAGAGGTTTATATAATCTGAGGGATGTTTTGGGGATGAGCAGAGTGGTGTGTGTGTGTATGTGTGTGTGAGGGAGCTCAGAAGCTAGAGCAGAGCGCTGCGGTGCTCGGGAGTGGAGTTAAACATGAGGAATGCAGCTAATTGCCTCTGCAGAAGGTCCTTTTCCTTTTCCCCCTGCGGGGTCTTTAGTACGGGAGCCAAGTTTAGCTAGTTGTAGCTACTGTAGCGCTTGCGGAACCTCCGCTGGGTCGGCCCCAGGGCTGTGTCGTCCTCTCCTTTTGCCCTCTGAGGGGTTGAAGCTCTCTCCCTCTCTACCCTGCATGGTGAGTGCTGCAGGCAACTTGTTTTAGACCCACAGCAGTGTTGTTGTTTTTTCCCTCTGTAGTGGTTTTGCTGCAGTGATCTCTCTCTCTCTCTCTCTCTCTCTGTCGCTCTCGCTCCCCCTCCCCCTCTCTGTTTCAATCTATTTCTTTCTCTGTCCCTCACTCATATGCTATGACCCAAATGTCCTCTTCTTTTACTGTCTATCATCTCTGTTCTCTTTTCACACTATTGTGTTCCAGAACCGTACAGGCATTTGACCTTCACACACGCATACACACACCCTCACTTCTTCTTTCTCCCATCTCTCCTTGGCTCCCATTCCCCCCCTCTCTCTCCCGTATCGCCCTCCCTCCCACACGGTTTCACTCCGGGGGTTGTAAATGAGCTGTGTGTCCAAAGTGTAGCACTCCTCCATTATGCATGGTTCAGGGAAGGAGAAGTGGGTCAGGGATCAGTGGAGACGCCGTGTGTCCAAGCTCTGTTTCCCATCTGGCAGGTGTGAAACGGCCATTGTGTTGCCCCGGGGCCTGATGGAGCCTGGAGGTCTGTTGTCCCCTGACTGTACTGGTGTAGTGGTACAGAACCCTCCTCTGTCTTCCTGGTCCCCATGGCAACCCCCCCCCCTTTTTTTTATTTTGCGCTCACTTACCCAACCAGCTAGCCTACTGTGAGCTGTCATGCTAAGGCAAGGTTATGTCATATGGAGGAGGCGCTAGCGATTTCATTGGGGAATCATTTTTTGCAAGAAAGATTTCTCTACTGACAATCCATCAGTGGCTTATGATTCAGGGTTACAAATCAACTAGCAATACTGTTATACTGTAGCAATTTGTCATTTAATTCAAAAGTCCTTTTCGCAGCATAACTAGAAGTTCATGCACTTTGGTGCAAAACATCTTAATATTCAACAAAAGTTTTATTGTACCCAAGAATGTAAGGCAATGTAACTCACCATCGTTACATCAGTGGGAGCCTGGAAGCCTTGGGCTTGTTTCCTTGATGCGTGGAGAAGTCCGCGAAATAGCTATTTGAAAACCAACCGAAACTAGCTTCGACTATTTATTTGAACCCTACTTCTGATTTTTAAGTATTCTCATGTAGCCAAGATTGTTGGTTAATCGGTGTGTCTGACTGGGTATCATGCAACATTTGCTGTTGTCTGTCCTGTTCAACAGTTTTAGATTGCTTGTAGATTCCATGATGAATATATTGTGTAGGTGGTCTAGTTTTTGACGAGTTCACCATTTCCAGACATTCAGATCCAAAAATGGGCGTCCATCCCAAAATATCTCGGTGCTCTGTCTGTTTTCCTCTGCTGCCAAGGCTGAGGTGACCTCACCAGTAGCTTATGTTACAAATGAGTGGTGATTCCATATGAAACCAGGACAAAGAAATACCATGATTTGTGGGGATTTTCACTATTTTATTCATATAATTTTTCTTTGGGGGTGGTATTGTTGACATATTTGACATTTGTATCTAAAAGTATAATTGAGAAAAAAAAGAAAAAAGTTGGCATTTATAAAATTTTGTCCTGGTTTCATATGGAATTACTCAAATGCAGGTGTAACAGAGAGTCTTATAATGATACAGATTAAATGAGTGCCGACTGTTTAAGCCATAGAATTATATACAGAATCACATGAATTATAGAACCTCTATGAGCTCAGCTCACTAGATTTGTGTGGTCATAAATACCATGAAATGTGAAATAAATATTCTGAATCAATACTAGCCAATCTCTTTTTCATCATGTAAGAGGTAACATTTATGGGAATGAGGGAAAAACTATTTGACTCTTGACAGAATGATTATTTTGTAGGAAACACTACTTTTCTGAATGGTTAGATATTACTGCACAGTTGGAGCTAGGAACAAAAGCATTTCGCTACACCCACAATAACATATGCCAACTATGTGTAATTGACCAAAACAATTTGATTTGATTTGCTGTGAATTGTGAGCCAGGCTAAATAATGTTAGCTAAACAGTGGTGATTTTAGCATGTAAATCTCAGTGGGGCAAACAAAATAAAATGTGGGATGCATGCCAGCAAAGCCACAACACAACACTAAACAATACATTTATTGCACTATAACTGTCATGTTTTGTCATTTATTATCTTGTCTTGTCCCTGTGCTTCCCATTCTATTCGTTTCCCTCTGCTGGTCTTATTAGGTTCTTTCCCTCTTTCTATCCCTCTCTCTCCCCCTCCCTCTCTCACTCTCTCGCTCTCTCTTCTCTCTATCGTTCCGTTCCTGCTCCCAGCTGTTCCTATTCCCCTAATCAATCATTTAGTCTTCCCACACCTGTTCCCGATCCTTTCCCCTGATTAGAGTCCCTATTTCTTCCTTTGTGTTCCGTTCCTGTCCTGTCGGTTCCTTGTCTAGAATTCACCGTGCTGTGTTTGTGTATCGCCCTGTCGTGTCGTGTTTTCCTCAGATGCTGCGTGGTGAGCAGGTGTCTGAGTCAGTCTGGTTCAAGTGCCTTCCCGAGGCAACCTGCTGTTCACCTGCTGTTCAAGATCGAGTCTCCAGTTTGTCCTCGTCATTTCGAGTGAAAGTTGTGTTTTTTTGTTTGTAATTACTTTACTGGATTAAAGACTCTGTTTTCGCCAAGTCGCTTTTGGGTCCTCTTTCACCAGCATGACAGAAGGAACCGACCAAGGAATGGACCCAGCGACTTCAGACGCTCGTTACACTGCCGTCGAGATCCAAGGAGCCATGCTCGGCAGACACGAGCAGGAATTGTCTGCTGCTCGCCATGCCGTGGAGAACCTGGCCGCTCAGGTTTCCGACCTCTCTGGACAGTTCCAGAGTCTACGTCTCGTGCCACCTGTTACTTCCTGGCCTGCCGAGCCTCCAGAACCTAGGGTTAATAACCCACCTTGCTACTCCGGGCAGCCCACTGAGTGCCGCTCCTTTCTCACGCAGTGTGAGATTGTGTTCTCTCTCCAACCCAACACATACTCTAGAGAGAGAGCTCGGGTTGCTTACGTCATTTCACTCCTTACTGGCCGGGCTCGAGAATGGGGCACAGCTATCTGGGAGGCAAGGGCTGATTGCTCTAACAAATTCCAGAACTTTAAAGAGGAGATGATTCGGGTTTTTGACCGTTCAGTTTTTGGTAGGGAGGCTTCTAGGGCCCTGGCTTCCTTATGCCAAGGTGAACGGTCCATAACGGATTATTCTATTGAGTTTCGCACTCTTGCTGCCTCTAGTGAGTGGAACGAGCCGGCGCTGCTCGCTCGTTTTCTGGAGGGACTCCACGCAGTGGTTAAGGATGAGATTCTCTCCCGGGAGGTTCCTTCAGATGTGGACTCTTTGATTGCTCTCGCCATCCGCATAGAACGACGGGTAGATCTTCGTCACCGGGCTCGTGGAAGAGAGCTCGCATCAACGGTGTTTCCCTGCTCCGCATCGCAACCATCTCCCTCCTCTGGCTCAGAGTCTGAGCCCATGCAGCTGGGAGGGATTCGCATCTCGACTAAGGAGAGGGAACGGAGGATCACCAACCGCCTGTGCCTCTATTGCGGAGTTGCTGGACATTTTGTTAATTCATGTCCAGTAAAAGCCAGAGCTCATCTGTAAGCGGAGGGCTACAGGTGAGCGCAACTACTCAAGTCTCTCCATCAAAATCCTGTACTACTTTGTCGGTCCATCTACGCTGGACCGGTTCGGGTGCTACATGTAGTGCCTTGATAGACTCTGGGGCTGAGGGTTGTTTCATGGACGAAGCATGGGTTCGGAAACATGACATTCCTTTCAGAGAGTTAGAGAAGCCTACGCCCATGTTCGCCTTAGATGGTAGTCATCTTCCCAGTATCAGATTTGAGACACTACCTTTAACCCTCACAGTATCTGGTAACCACAGTGAGACTATTTCTTTTTTATTTTTCGTTCTCCGTTTACACCTGTTGTTTTGGGTCATCCCTGGCTAGTATGTCATAATCCTTCTATTAATTGGTCTAGTAATTCTATCCTATCCTGGAACGTTTCTTGTCATGTGAAGTGTTTAATGTCTGCCATCCCTCCCGTTTCTTCTGTCCCTACTTCTCAGGAGGAACCTGGCGATTTGACAGGAGTGCCGGAGGAATATCATGATCTGCGCACGGTCTTCAGTCGGTCCCGAGCCAACTCCCTTCCTCCTCACCGGTCGTATGATTGTAGTATTGATCTCCTTCCGGGGACCACTCCTCCTCGGGGTAGACTATACTCTCTGTCGGCTCCCGAACGTAAGGCTCTCGAGGATTATTTGTCTGTGTCTCTTGACGCCGGTACCATAGTGCCTTCTTCCTCTCCGGCCGGGGCGGGGTTCTTTTTGTTAAGAAGAAGGACGGTACTCTGCGCCCCTGCGTGGATTATCGAGGGCTGAATGACATAACGGTTAAGAATCGTTATCCGCTTCCCCTTATGTCATCAGCCTTCGAGATTCTGCAGGGAGCCAGGTGCTTTACTAAGTTGGACCTTCGTAACGCTTACCATCTCGTGCGCATCAGAGAGGGGGACGAGTGGAAAACGGCGTTTAACACTCCGTTAGGGCATTTTGAGTACCGGGTTCTGCCGTTTGGTCTCGCCAATGCGCCAGCTGTTTTTCAGGCATTAGTTAATGATGTTCTGAGAGACATGCTGAACATCTTTGTTTTTGTCTATCTTGACGATATCCTGATTTTTTCTCCGTCACTCGAGATTCATGTTCAGCACGTTCGACGTGTTCTACAGCGCCTTTTAGAGAATTGTCTCTACGTAAAGTCTGAGAAGTGCTCTTTTCATGTCTCCTCCGTTACTTTTCTCGGTTCCGTTATTTCCGCTGAAGGCATTCAGATGGATTCCGCTAAGGTCCAAGCTGTCAGTGATTGGCCCGTTCCAAGGTCACGTGTCGAGTTGCAGCGCTTTTTAGGTTTCGCTAATTTCTATCGGCGTTTCATTCGTAATTTCGGTCAAGTTGCTGCCCCTCTCACAGCTCTTACTTCTGTCAAGACGTGTTTTAAGTGGTCCGGTTCCGCCCAGGGAGCTTTTGATCTTCTAAAAGAACGTTTTACGTCCGCTCCTATCCTCGTTACTCCTGACGTCACTAGACAATTCATTGTCGAGGTTGACGCTTCAGAGGTAGGCGTGGGAGCCATTCTATCCCAGCGCTTCCAGTCTGACGATAAGGTTCATCCTTGCGCTTATTTTTCTCATCGCCTGTCGCCATCTGAGCGCAACTATGATGTGGGTAACCGTGAACTGCTCGCCATCCGCTTAGCCCTAGGCGAATGGCGACAGTGGTTGGAGGGGGCGACCGTTCCTTTTGTCGTTTGGACAGACCATAAGAACCTTGAGTACATCCGTTCTGCCAAACGACTTAATGCCCGTCAAGCTCGTTGGGCGTTGTTTTTCGCTCGTTTCGAGTTTGTGATTTCTTACCGTCCGGGTAGCAAGAACACCAAGCCTGATGCCTTATCCCGTCTGTTTAGTTCTTCTGTGGCTTCTACTGATCCCGAGGGGATTCTTCCTTATGGGCGTGTTGTCGGGTTAACAGTCTGGGGAATTGAAAGACAGGTTAAGCAAGCACTCACGCACACTGCGTCGCCGCGCGCTTGTCCTAGTAACCTCCTTTTCGTTCCTGTTTCCACTCGTCTGGCTGTTCTTCAGTGGGCTCACTCTGCCAAGTTAGCTGGTCATCCCGGTGTTCGAGGCACTCTTGCGTCTATTCGCCAGCGCTTTTGGTGGCCGACTCAGGAGCGTGACACGCGCCGTTTCGTGGCTGCTTGTTCGGACTGCGCGCAGACTAAGTCGGGTAACTCTCCTCCTGCCGGTCGTCTCAGACCGCTCCCCATTCCTTCTCGACCATGGTCTCACATCGCCCTAGACTTCATTACCGGTCTGCCTTTGTCTGCGGGGAAGACTGTGATTCTTACGGTTGTCGATAGGTTCTCTAAGGCGGCACATTTCATTCCCCTCGCTAAACTTCCTTCCGCTAAGGAGACGGCACAAATCATTATCGAGAATGTATTCAGAATTCATGGCCTCCCGTTAGACGCCGTTTCAGACAGAGGTCCGCAATTCACGTCACAGTTTTGGAGGGAGTTCTGTCGTTTGATTGGTGCGTCCGTCAGTCTCTCTTCCGGGTTTCATCCCCAGTCTAACGGTCAAGCAGAGAGGGCCAATCAGACGATTGGTCGCATACTACGCAGCCTTTCTTTCAGAAACCCTGCGTCTTGGGCAGAACAGCTCCCCTGGGCAGAATACGCTCACAATTCGCTTCCTTCGTCTGCTACCGGGTTATCTCCGTTTCAGAGTAGTCTGGGTTACCAGCCTCCTCTGTTCTCATCCCAGCTTGCCGAGTCCAGCGTTCCCTCCGCTCAAGCGTTTGTCCAACGTTGTGAGCGCACCTGGAGGAGGGTGAGGTCTGCACTTTGCCGTTACAGGGCACAGACTGTGAGAGCCGCCAATAAACGCAGGATTAAGAGTCCAAGGTATTGTTGCGGCCAGAGAGTGTGGCTTTCCACTCGCAACCTTCCTCTTACGACAGCTTCTCGTAAGTTGACTCCGCGGTTCATTGGTCCGTTCCGTGTCTCCCAGGTCGTCAATCCTGTCGCTGTGCGACTGCTTCTTCCGCGACATCTTCGTCGCGTCCATCCTGTCTTCCATGTCTCCTGTGTCAAGCCCTTTCTTCGCACCCCGTTCGTCTTCCCTCCCCCTCCCGTCCTTGTCGAGAGCGCACCTATTTACAAGGTACATAAGATCATGGACATGCGTTCTCGGGGACGGGGTCACCAATACTTAGTGGATTGGGAGGGTTACGGTCCTGAGGAGAGGAGTTGGGTTCCGTCTCGGGACGTGCTGGACCGTTCACTCATTGATGATTTCCTCCGTTGCCGCCAGGATTCCTCCTCGAGTGCGCCAGGAGGCGCTCGGTGAGTGGGGGGTACTGTCATGTTTTGTCATTTATTATCTTGTCTTGTCCCTGTGCTTCCCATTCTATTCGTTTCCCTCTGCTGGTCTTATTAGGTTCTTTCCCTCTTTCTATCCCTCTCTCTCCCCCTCCCTCTCTCACTCTCTCGCTCTCTCTTCTCTCTATCGTTCCGTTCCTGCTCCCAGCTGTTCCTATTCCCCTAATCAATCATTTAGTCTTCCCACACCTGTTCCCGATCCTTTCCCCTGATTAGAGTCCCTATTTCTTCCTTTGTGTTCCGTTCCTGTCCTGTCGGTTCCTTGTCTAGAATTCACCGTGCTGTGTTTGTGTATCGCCCTGTCGTGTCGTGTTTTCCTCAGATGCTGCGTGGTGAGCAGGTGTCTGAGTCAGTCTGGTTCAAGTGCCTTCCCGAGGCAACCTGCTGTTCACCTGCTGTTCAAGATCGAGTCTCCAGTTTGTCCTCGTCATTTCGAGTGAAAGTTGTGTTTTTTTGTTTGTAATTACTTTACTGGATTAAAGACTCTGTTTTCGCCAAGTCGCTTTTGGGTCCTCTTTCACCAGCATGACAATAACAGTGACCACAAACTGGTAGGGCCTACATGTATTTTGTATTTAACCTTTATTTAACTAGGCAAGTCAGTAAAGAACAAATTCTTATTTACAATGATGGCCTAGGAACAGTGGATTAACTGCCTTGTTCAGGAGCAGAATGACAGATTTTTACCTTGTCAGCTCGGCAATTCTAACTAGTAACCTTTCGGTTACTGGCCCAACGCTCTAACCACAAGGCTACCTGCTGCCCCAATAAAGCTGTCATACATAAAGCTGTCCCAACAACAGAGTCCCAACACCTTACCACTGCTACACTTGGATTTCAGCGGAGGCTTGTCTGGCAGCGAATAAAGTTAATTCAGCCTCATTTACTGCCTTTTAAAAAAACATAGCTGATATGGCTGACTTGCTTAAAAAAATGTGGTTTCTACTGACAATTGGGATGTACAAACTATGGCATAAGAGGACGACAAGCGGATAAGAGGCAATCCATAATTTAGATTAATGAGCGAGCAACGACGGACGTAGTCAATAACTATTTGTTCAGCACTTTTGAAATGTACAGTGACAGAATTCAGAACATGAGCCGTTCTTAGTGTACTCCCTGTACAACAAGTCAGAACTGTAGGAAAAATAAAGGAGGCACATAAACAGACAATGAAAGCTCTTACAATATTAAATTATTACATTTCTCTAAAACAGGTTATAGGCTACATGTGCACCACCAAGTTAGAACAGTAGACAAAATTAAGAGGTGAATATAGACAAAATTATTAGGGTGAGGCACATTGATAGCCGTTTGGGTATTTGCGTGTCAAAAATATACATGTCATATAACACTATTTGACGCATTAAATAAGCTTTTAATTTGACAAGTCAACTTACACAATTCTATTATAGAATGTTGTGTGTGTGCTGAATTTGCACGTGCAAGCCAAGCGCCACCACTACTATTAGTAGCACTGTACAAAACAAATTTGCAAATAGCCACACACCTGCCACAAACGATGTGTTTACAATACCACGTTGGTGAAAATTAAACAAAATATTAAGATGAGGCACATGGGCTACTAACAGCTTACTACACAACATACACTTAGTATTACTTTTTTAGCTACAGTATACATATCTCCCTTGCATATTACATCATTTATGCTGCAGCATACAATACATTTTTGGACTCACCTTGTGAAGGTGGCGCGGTGGTCCTTTGTGGGCAAATTTAGTCATCAAAGTCTGGCTTTCTCTGGATTTATGGTGGGTACACTGGGGGAAAACAGGGGTTGCTTTGCAATGTTGTAGTCAGCCACTGATTTCTTACAAACCACTCATTGTTGAATTTATGATTTCCAACTTGTTGTGTAATCTTTATATCCAATGGCCGATGAGCACCGATATGTTTTATCTATCATTTCTATTCATTGTTTCTCTTCATATATGACAGGGATTAAAAATGATTTGCCAGCAGATTGACTTAATTCATGGTGATGACTTGCTAGCTAAGACTAAGTAAGATGTTGACATGATCAGTCCAATCAAAGCTACTGTACATATAACGTGATTTGACGTCATTTTATCTGTGGCCAATGATCTTGAGACTTGTAATATAACTCTATGGCAGGACCCAAAGGGCTGAAATTTTGGATGTCTACTCTTACTAAGGACTTAAACTTGGCGATGACATAGTGTCCCCTGAGTGACAGAACACTGAGCCAATCTCGGCGCAATGCTCATATTTTCTGCTGGCACGCCCCACAACCACAGAAAGCACTGAGCTGGGCTGAAACACCTCCATTTTGGAGCTGCCTCACGTAATAAAACCAAAAATATACCATGTTTGTCACCACTGTAGCTGAATGGTGCAGCTTTACTCACAGATGAGCAAATAAAGTCACCTAAGAATCACTGTAGTCCCATGTTACATTTCCTGAGTGTAATTTCATTACATCCACTGAATGTAACTTCATACTTTGTTTTGCTGTCTGCTAACTTCATTGCATCTTGGTAATGGCCCCCATTCCTGGAGGAATAGAGCCTATTTTTCCCTCCATGTGGCAGACTCAATCACTAACTTAATAACTTGTCAGGTAAGACTGCTTCCTGTTCATGTGCAGAGGCCATGAGCCACTGTTTGGTGCTATCTGGGATCCTTGGAACTTCCCTGCCCTTACTCTAACCATTAACCGTTTTAAATTTCAACTTCAATGGGGTGTCATCAGAGTTGGGAAATCCCAAGGATATCATTTAGACTTTTCCCATGAGCCAGTCTATTTGTCCTGTAATTAGCTGGTGATGTGATGCAGCACACCTGAATGTAATGTACTTCTCATTATCAATCAGAAGTTTCCTATAATACACTTCTCCACTGAATAGTACTATGTGTTTGTGACTGTACAATGGTTTTGTGTGGGGAAACTACTTAAACCAACTAGCTTAGCCTGAACATCCTCCTGCGATAGCTAGCATAGCAACATGTTAGCATTGGCTTGGCCTCCACGCTTATGGCATGGATTACCACATGACAATTGGCATTTTGTGTGTGTACCTTGGGTCAGGATTTTGGCCGATATGCTCATTGACTCTGCACTGTGACTGTCTGACTCGGTGTAAATCAGTTTGTGTGTGTGTGTCTCAGTTGGTAGAGCTTGGTGCTTGCAACACCCGGGTTGTGGGTTTGATTCCCATGGGGAACCAGTATGGGAAAATGTATACACTCACTACTGTTGATCTGGATAAGAACATCTACTAAATGGCTAAAATGTGTGTGTGCTGCTACCTAGTGGTCACTCAGAGGCAACAGAGCCACTGTTGTTCATTATTGATTGGCTTTATGTTTCTCTATGGACACCTAGGCTTCTATGCTGATATCATATCAAATCATCCAACCTAGATCAACCTAATGGTCTATTAGTGGGCCAATCATCTTGTTCAGTATTTATACTTTTCCAGGGTCTAATCTACTGACTAGTTAATATAAATCATGTAAAGTATATCTTAAATGTAAAGGATTTTCTCAATGTTGTGACTTGTGCTTAATCTTGAACTTAGAGGGAACTGTGGTAGTTGTGGTAACAGCACGATACAGACCTTGTGCTTAATCTTGAACTTAGAGGGAACTGTGGTAGTTGTGGTAACAGCACGATACAGACCTTGTGTTTGGAAGTAGCACAGATGGAATTTTAAAGTGTGCAAATGATATGCTTTGATGTGTGAATTCAGACCGGCAGAGCTGCGTTAGAAAACTCTTTCAAATATGATGGAATCATTGGATTTCTATAGTGCCCTGGCTTTTATCACTCACATCTCCTCTGGGGCTGCAGTAACCTCTACTCATGCTATAAAATACCCCCTAGCAGTTGATGGCTGAGTGAAACGTTTATTACAACTGAAGTCCCTGAGGGAACCCGCCCATCGATTTCATCCAGGAAGAAAGAGTTTGTGGTGGTTTTATTACCTGCTGTTATTTCAATACCTCAGCCACTGCGGGAAGGGAGCGTTCTCCCTCCCACTCCTTCTCTGTATGTCTGGGGCTCAGCAGAAATATTTTGCTGAGTCGCGGAGCTGTCACAAAGGGAAATTCAGCTTTCAGACCAGCGACGACCTTCCCCAGAGCCTCGTCAGATGGACGAGTGGGTCACAGACCTCTTCAGAGGGGTTGTTGTTAGCCTACTCACTAGGCCATGTTAGATAATGGCTCCTCTCAGCGGGTGCACAGGATCACTTCAGGGCACACAATTTATTTCTCTGATCAATTGCATTAGTGTCAACAATGTGCAAACAATATAGCTCAGTGTTTGTATTATTTATTTTATACAGGCTTTTTTGCTCATTTTTATTAAGGGTGTCAATGATTTCAGGCCCGACTGTATAGAGATAGATATATCTATACATCTTCTTTGGGGCCACTGTAAAGTTTACTCATGATTTGCATGTCTGTATAATAGTGATGGGGGGTGTATTATTTTAGGACAATATTATATCAATATTTGACACAAAATATTTTATTTTTTATTGGTAGCGTTAGCTAGCGCTATCGGCTGTGGGCCTACCTGCGCCAAAACACTGGTATTTACCTCCTATATCTTGTTCTCCATCTTCTTTTTAAATATTAAGCCAACATGGTTTCAGCACTTTTATTTCCCTGACTGATCAACACTCATTTTCTCATGGCTCTCTCGTCCCTCTGCATCAGACATATGGTGAGCAATATATTTGAAGCATCGAATCACAATAATATCACAGTATCGAATCGCAACACAATCACAGTATCGCATCGCAATACAATCACAGTATTGCATCACAATGCATATAGAATCACCATACATATAGAATCACCATACATATCGAATCACACTGCATATAGAATCACCATACATATCGAATCACACTGCATATAGAATCACCATACATATCGAATCACACTGCATATAGAATCACCATACATATCGAATCGCACTGCATATAGAATCACCATGCATATAGAATCACACTGCATATAGAATCACCATACATATAGAATCACACTGCCTATAGAATCATACTGCATATAGAATCACACTGCCTATAGAATCACACTGCATATAGAATCACACTGCCTATAGAATCACACTGCATATAGAATCACCATACATATAGAATCACACTGCCTTTAGAATCACACTGCATATAGAATCACACTGCATATAGAATCACCATACATATCGAATCACACTGCATATAGAATCACCATACATATCGAATCACACTGCATATAGAATCACCATACATATCGAATCACACTGCATATATAATCACCATACATATCGAATCACACTGCATATAGAATCACCATGCATATAGAATTACACTGCATATAGAATCACCATACATATAGAATCACACTGCCTATAGAATCATACTGCATATAGAATCACACTGCCTATAGAATCACACTGCATATAGAATCACACTGCCTATAGAATCACACTGCATATAGAATCACCATACATATAGAATCACACTGCCTTTAGAATCACACTGCATATAGAATCACACTGCATATAGAATCACCATACATATCGAATCACACTGCATATAGAATCACCATACATATCGAATCACACTGCATATAGAATCACCATACATATCGAATCACACTGCATATAGAATCACCATACATATCGAATCACACTGCATATAGAATCACCATGCATATAGAATCACACTGCATATAGAATCACCATACATATAGAATCACCATGCATATAGAATCATACTGCATATAGAATCACACTGCCTATAGAATCACACTGCATATAGAATCACACTGCCTATAGAATCACACTGCATATAGAATCACCATACATATAGAATCACACTGCCTTTAGAATCACACTGCATATAGAATCACACTGCATATAGAATCACCATACATATCGAATCACACTGCATATAGAATCACCATACATATAGAATCACACTGCCTTTAGAATCACACTGCATATAGAATCACACTGCATATAGAATCACACTGCCTTTAGAATCACACTGCATATAGAATCACACTGCATATAGAATCACACTGCATATAGAATCACACTGCATATAGAATCACCATACATATAGAATCACACTGCATATAGAATCACCATACATATAGAATCACACTGCATATAGAATCACCATACATATAGAATCACCATACATATAGAATCACATTGCATATAGAATCACCATACATATAGAATCACACTGCATATAGAATCACACTGCATATAGAATCACCATACATATAGAATCACCATACATATACAATCACCATACATATAGAATCACACTGCATATAGAATCACACTGCATATAGAATCACCATAAATATAGAATCAACATACATATAGAATCACCATACATATAGAATCACACTGCATATAGAATCACCATACATATAGAATCACACTGCATATAGAATCACACTGCATATAGAATCACACTGCATATAGAATCACCATAAATATAGAATCAACATACATATAGAATCACCATACATATAGAATCACACTGCATATAGAATCACCATACATATAGAATCACACTGCATATAGAATCACCATACATATAGAATCACACTGCATATAGAATCACCATACATATAGAATCACACTGCCTATAGAATCACACTGCATATAGAATCACCATACATATAGAATCACACTGCCTATAGAATCACACTGCATATAGAATCACACTGTCTATAGAATCACAATGCATATAGAATCACCATACATATAGAATCACACTGCATATAGAATCACACTGCATATAGAATCACACTGCCTATAGAATCACACTGCATATAGAATCACACTGCCTATAGAATCACCATACATATAGAATCACACTGCATATAGAATCACCATACATATAGAATCACACTGCCTATAGAATCAAGAATAGAATAGAATAGAATCCCTGCGGACCTAGCATCCTTTCACTCCCTCCTCTCTACATTTTCCTCCTCTGTCTCTGCTGCTAAAGCCACTTTCTACCACTCTAAATTCCAAGCATCTGCCTCTAACTCTAGGAAGCTCTTTGCCACCTTCTCCTCCCTCCTGAATCCTCCCCCCCCCCTCCTCCCTCTCTGCAGATGACTTCGTCAACCATTTTGAAAAGAAGGTCGACGACATCCGATCCTCGTTTGCTAAGTCAAACGACACCGCTGGTTCTGCTCACACTGCCCTACCCTGTGCTCTGACCTCTTTCTCCCCTCTCTCTCCAGATGAAATCTCGCGTCTTGTGACGGCCGGCCGCCCAACAACCTGCCCGCTCGACCCTATCCCCTCCTCTCTTCTCCAGACCATTTCCGGAGACCTTCTCCCTTACCTCACCTCGCTCATCAACTTATCCCTGACCGCTGGCTACGTCCCTTCCGTCTTCAAGAGAGCGAGAGTTTCACCCCTTCTGAAAAAAACTACACTCGATCCCTCCGATGTCAACAACTACAGACCAGTATCCCTTCTTTCTTTTCTCTCCAAAACTCTTGAACGTGCCGTCCTTGGTCAGCTCTCCCGCTATCTCTCTCAGAATGACCTTCTTGATCCAAATCAGTCAGGTTTCAAGACTAGTCATTCAATTGAGACTGCTCTTCTCTGTATCACGGAGGCGCTCCGCACCGCTAAAGCTAACTCTCTCTCCTCTGCTCTCATCCTTCTAGACCTATCGGCTGCCTTCGATACTGTGAACCATCAGATCCTCCTCTCCACCCTCTCCGAGTTGGGCATCTCCGGCGCGGCCCACGCTTGGATTGCGTCCTACCTGACAGGTCGCTCCTACCAGGTGGCGTGGCGAGAATCTGTCTCCTCACCACGCGCTCTCACCACTGGTGTCCCCCAGGGCTCTGTTCTAGGCCCTCTCCTATTCTCGCTATACACCAAGTCACTTGGCTCTGTCATAACCTCACATGGTCTCTCCTATCATTGCTATGCAGACGACACACAATTAATCTTCTCCTTTCCCCCTTCTGATGACCAGGTGGCGAATCGCATCTCTGCATGTCTGGCAGACATATCAGTGTGGATGACGGATCACCACCTCAAGCTGAACTTCGGCAAGACGGAGCTGCTCTTCCTCCCGGGGAAGGACTGCCCGTTCCATGATCTCGCCATCACGGTTGACAACTCCATTGTGTCCTCCTCCCAGAGCGCTAAGAACCTTGGCGTGATCCTGGACAACACCCTGTCGTTCTCAACTAACATCAAGGCGGTGGCCCGTTCCTGTAGGTTCATGCTCTACAACATCCGCAGAGTACGACCCTGCCTCACACAGGAAGCGGCGCAGGTCCTAATCCAGGCACTTGTCATCTCCCGTCTGGATTACTGCAACTCGCTGTTGGCTGGGCTCCCTGCCTGTGCCATTAAACCCCTACAACTCATCCAGAACGCCGCAGCCCGTCTAGTGTTCAACCTTCCCAAGTTCTCTCACGTCACCCCGCTCCTCCGCTCTCTCCACTGGCTTCCAGTTGAAGCTCGCATCCGCTACAAGACCATGGTGCTTGCCTACGGAGCTGTGAGGGGAACGGCACCTCAGTACCTCCAGGCTCTGATCAGGCCCTACACCCAAATAAGGGCACTGCGTTCATCCACCTCTGGCCTGCTCGCCTCCCTACCACTGAGGAAGTACAGTTCCCGCTCAGCCCAGTCAAAACTGTTCGCTGCTCTGGCTCCCCAATGGTGGAACAAACTCCCTCACGACGCCAGGACAGCGGAGTCAATCACCACCTTCCGGAGACACCTGAAACCCCACCTCTTTAAGGAATACCTAGGATAGGATAAAGTAATCCTTCTCACCCCCCCCTCACCCCCCTTAAAATATTTAGATGCACTATTGTAAAGTGGCTGTTCCACTGGATGTCATAAGGTGAATGCAGCAATTTGTAAGTCGCTCTGGATAAGAGCGTCTGCTAAATGACTTAAATGTAAATGTAAATGTAAATGAATCACACTGCATATAGAATCACCATACATATAGAATCACACTGCCTATAGAATCACACTGCATATAGAATCACACTGCCTATAGAATCACACTGCATATAGAATCACACTGCATATAGAATCACCATACATATAGAATCACACTGCCTATAGAATCACACTGCATATAGAATCACACTGCATATAGAATCACCATACATATTGAATCACAATACATATAGAATCACCATACATATAGAATCACACTGCATATAGAATCACCATACATATAGAATCACACTGCATATAGAATCACACTGCATATAGAATCATCATACATATAGAATCACCATACATATAGAATCATCATACATATAGAATCACACTGCATATAGAATCACACTGCATATAGAATCACCATAAATATAGAATCAACATACATATAGAATCACCATACATATAGAATCACACTGCATATAGAATCACCATACATATAGAATCACACTGCATATAGAATCACACTGCATATAGAATCACCATAAATATAGAATCAACATACATATAGAATCACCATACATATAGAATCACACTGCATATAGAATCACCATACATATAGAATCACACTGCATATAGAATCACCATACATATAGAATCACACTGCATATAGAATCACCATACATATAGAATCACACTGCATATAGAATCACCATACATATAGAATCACACTGCCTATAGAATCACACTGCATATAGAATCACACTGTCTATAGAATCACAATGCATATAGAATCACCATACATATAGAATCACACTGCATATAGAATCACACTGCATATAGAATCACACTACCTATAGAATCACACTGCATATAGAATCACACTGCCTATAGAATCACCATACATATAGAATCACACTGCATATAGAATCACACTGCATATAGAATCACACTGCATATAGAATCACCATACATATAGAATCACACTGCATATAGAATCACCATACATATAGAATCACACTGCATATAGAATCACCATACATATAGAATCACACTGCATATAGAATCACCATACATATAGAATCACACTGCCTATAGAATCACACTGCATATAGAATCACACTGTCTATAGAATCACAATGCATATAGAATCACCATACATATAGAATCACACTGCATATAGAATCACACTGCATATAGAATCACACTACCTATAGAATCACACTGCATATAGAATCACACTGCATGGTGGAACAAACTCCCTCACGACGCCAGGACAGCGGAGTCAATCACCACCTTCCGGAGACACCTGAAACCCCACCTCTTTAAGGAATACCTAGGATAGGATAAAGTAATCCTTCTCACCCCCCCCTCACCCCCCTTAAAATATTTAGATGCACTATTGTAAAGTGGCTGTTCCACTGGATGTCATAAGGTGAATGCAGCAATTTGTAAGTCGCTCTGGATAAGAGCGTCTGCTAAATGACTTAAATGTAAATGTAAATGTAAATGAATCACACTGCATATAGAATCACCATACATATAGAATCACACTGCCTATAGAATCACACTGCATATAGAATCACACTGCCTATAGAATCACACTGCATATAGAATCACACTGCATATAGAATCACACTGCATATAGAATCACACTGCCTATAGAATCACACTGCATATAGAATCACCATACATATATAATCACACTGCCTATAGAATCACACTGCATATAGAATCACACTGCATATAGAATCACACTGCCTATAGAATCACACTGCATATAGAATCACACTGCATATAGAATCACCATACATATAGAATCACACTGCCTATAGAATCACACTGCATATAGAATCACACTGCATATAGAATCACCATACATATTGAATCACAATACATATAGAATCACCATACATATAGAATCACACTGCATATAGAATCACCATACATATAGAATCACACTGCATATAGAATCACACTGCATATAGAATCATCATACATATAGAATCACCATACATATAGAATCATCATACATATAGAATCACACTGCATATAGAATCACACTGCATATAGAATCACCATAAATATAGAATCAACATACATATAGAATCACCATACATATAGAATCACACTGCATATAGAATCACCATACATATAGAATCACACTGCATATAGAATCACACTGCATATAGAATCACCATAAATATAGAATCAACATACATATAGAATCACCATACATATAGAATCACACTGCATATAGAATCACCATACATATAGAATCACACTGCATATAGAATCACCATACATATAGAATCACACTGCATATAGAATCACCATACATATAGAATCACACTGCATATAGAATCACCATACATATAGAATCACACTGCCTATAGAATCACACTGCATATAGAATCACACTGTCTATAGAATCACAATGCATATAGAATCACCATACATATAGAATCACACTGCATATAGAATCACACTGCATATAGAATCACACTACCTATAGAATCACACTGCATATAGAATCACACTGCCTATAGAATCACCATACATATAGAATCACACTGCATATAGAATCACACTGCATATAGAATCACACTGCATATAGAATCACCATACATATAGAATCACACTGCATATAGAATCACCATACATATAGAATCACACTGCATATAGAATCACCATACATATAGAATCACACTGCATATAGAATCACCATACATATAGAATCACACTGCCTATAGAATCACACTGCATATAGAATCACACTGTCTATAGAATCACAATGCATATAGAATCACCATACATATAGAATCACACTGCATATAGAATCACACTGCATATAGAATCACACTACCTATAGAATCACACTGCATATAGAATCACACTGCCTATAGAATCACCATACATATAGAATCACACTGCATATAGAATCACACTGCATATAGAATCACACTGCATATAGAATCACCATACATATAGAATCACACTGCCTATAGAATCACACTGCATATAGAATCACACTGCATATATAATCACACTGCCTATAGAATCACACTGCATATAGAATCACACTGCATATAGAATCGCACTGCATATAGAATCACACTGCCTATAGAATCACACTGCATATAGAATCACCATACATATAGAATCACACTGCCTATAGAATCACACTGCATATAGAATCACACTGCATATAGAATCACACTGCCTATAGAATCACACTGCATATAGAATCACACTGCATATAGAATCACCATACATATAGAATCACACTGCCTATATAATCACACTGCATATAGAATCACCATACATATAGAATCACCATACATATAGAATCACACTGCATATAGAATCACACTGCATATAGAATCACCATACATATGAAATGTAAATGTAAATGTAAATCGTGAGATTTGCCATACATTATCATATCGACACCTAAGTATGGAGATGATAATATCGTGAACTCCCTGGCATTTCCCAGCCCTGCTATATAAAGCCTCTGGATTCACCTATCTCCCATTTCTTAACCAACAGAGGTTGTCTCCTGAAGGTCTCAAAAGTTACAATGTAAATGTTCCAGCTCCCTTTACGGTTAGATTATTTTATTTGTATTTTATTGAACCTTTTATTTAACTATGTGGGTTTTATTTGACGTTATTTACTGAGCTCTGATAATACCCCTCACCCTCTCTTCTGTCATCTGTTTTCCACTAAATGTGGGGCCTCAGTCTTTACTGATTTATTTCCCTCTCCTCTCTCTCTATTTTTCTCTCTTTCGCTCACTCTCTCTCTCTCTCTCTCTGTTTCTCAACTCCAGGTGTGAGTTTCTCTCTACATGGGGCTGAGCTCCAGTGGCAGAGCCCCCACAGACGCAGAGTTCTGCGGCCCCCGGCCCCTGGGGTTGAGGCTGCGGATTTCTCCTTCCCCCCCCAACAGGTCACCAGTCAGAATGGAGGTGTCCTTGGCTGGGGCTCCTGATTCCCCCAGCACACAGGACAACGTGCCATCCCCCGGTAAGCCATTTGGCACCTCCTTCAAGGGGTACCTCAACCAAATAACATTACCATAATGTAACTGTTGTGCAGCATCTTTTTTTATTTATTATTATTTATTTTTTCTCACCAATTGTTAGTAGTTACTATCTTGTCTCATCGCTACAACTCCCATATGTGTCATGCAGGTGAAAGAGGACCCAAACGCGACTTAACAGAAACAGAGTTTAATAATGTTCAAAACGGAATAACTGACATCCTCTAGATTTGTAGAGGGGAAAACAACTGGAGAAGCGGCCACAGACTGCAGGTCGCTTCGGGTAGGCGCAGGCCGTAGTCGACTGAGACACCTGCTCACACGCAGCGTCTGATGAAGGCACAAAACACGACAGGACAGGGTGATACACAATCACGGCAAAAAAACACGACAGGACAGGGCGAAACGCAATCACAACATGGTGAATACAATACGAGGAACCGACGGAACAGGAACGGATCACAAAGGAATAAATAGGGAGTCTAATCAGGGGAAAGGATCGGGAACAGGTGTGGGAAGACTAAATGATGATTAGGGGAATAGGAACAGCTGGGAGCAGGAACGGAACGACAGAGAGAAGAGAGAGCGAGAGAGTGAGAGAGGGAGGGGGAGAGAGAAGGATAGAACCAAACAAGACCAGCAGAGGGAAACGAATAGCATGGGGAGCACAGGGACAAGACATGACAATAAATGACAAACATGACAGTACCCCCCACTCACCGAGCGCCTCCTGGCGCACTCGAGGAGGAATCCTGGCGGCAACGGAGGAAATCATCGATGAGCGAACGGTCCAGCACGTCCCGAGACGGAACCCAACTCCTCTCCTCAGGACCGTAACCCTCCCAATCCACTAGGTATTGGTGACCCCGTCCCCGAGAACGCATGTCCATAATTTTATGTACCTTGTAAATAGGTGCGCTCTCGACAAGGACGGGAGGGGGGAGGGAAGACGAACGGGGTGCGAAGAAAGGGCTTAACACAGGAGACATGGAAGACAGGATGGACGCGACGAAGATGTCGCGGAAGAAGCAGTCGCACAGCGACAGGATTGACGACCTGGGAGACACGGAACGGACCAATGAACCGCGGAGTCAACTTACGAGAAGCTGTCGTAAGAGGAAGGTTGCGAGTGGAAAGCCACACTCTCTGGCCGCAACAATACCTTGGACTCTTAATCCTGCGTTTATTGGCGGCTCTCACCGTCTGTGCCCTGTAACGGCAAAGTGCAGACCTCACCCTCCTCCAGGTGCGCTCACAACGTTGGACAAACGCTTGAGCGGAGGGAACGCTGGACTCGGCAAGCTGGGATGAGAACAGAGGAGGCTGGTAACCCAGACTACTCTGAAACGGAGATAACCCGGTAGCAGACGAAGGAAGCGAATTGTGAGCGTATTCTGCCCAGGGGAGCTGTTCTGCCCAAGACGCAGGGTTTCTGAAAGAAAGGCTGCGTAGTATGCGACCAATCGTCTGATTGGCCCTCTCTGCTTGACCGTTAGACTGGGGATGAAACCCGGAAGAGAGACTGACGGACGCACCAATCAAACGACAGAACTCCCTCCAAAACTGTGACGTGAATTGCGGACCTCTGTCTGAAACGGCGTCTAACGGGAGGCCATGAATTCTGAATACATTCTCAATAATGATTTGTGCCGTCTCCTTAGCGGAAGGAAGTTTAGCGAGGGGAATGAAATGTGCCGCCTTAGAGAACCTATCGACAACCGTCAGAATCACAGTCTTCCCCGCAGACAAAGGCAGACCGGTAATGAAGTCTAAGGCAATGTGAGACCATGGTCGAGAAGGAATGGGGAGCGGTCTGAGACGACCGGCAGGAGGGGAGTTACCCGACTTAGTCTGCGCGCAGTCCGAACAGGCAGCCACGAAACGGCGCGTGTCACGCTCCTGAGTCGGCCACCAAAAGCGCTGGCGAATAGACGCAAGAGTGCCTCGAACACCGGGATGACCCGCTAACTTGGCAGAGTGAGCCCACTGAAGAACAGCCAGACGAGTGGAAACAGGAACGAAAAGGAGGTTACTAGGACAAGCGCGCGGCGACGCAGTGTGCGTGAGTGCTTGCTTAACCTGTCTTTCAATTCCCCAGACTGTTAACCCGACAACACGCCCATAAGGAAGAATCCCCTCGGGATCAGTAGAAGCCACAGAAGAACTAAACAGACGGGATAAGGCATCAGGCTTGGTGTTCTTGCTACCCGGACGGTAAGAAATCACAAACTCGAAACGAGCGAAAAACAACGCCCAACGAGCTTGACGAGCATTAAGTCGTTTGGCAGAACGGATGTACTCAAGGTTCTTATGGTCTGTCCAAACGACAAAAGGAACGGTCGCCCCCTCCAACCACTGTCGCCATTCGCCTAGGGCTAAGCGGATGGCGAGCAGTTCACGGTTACCCACATCATAGTTGCGCTCAGATGGCGACAGGCGATGAGAAAAATAAGCGCAAGGATGAACCTTATCGTCAGACTGGAAGCGCTGGGATAGAATGGCTCCCACGCCTACCTCTGAAGGCCAACCTCGACAATGAATTGTCTAGTGACGTCAGGAGTAACGAGGATAGGAGCGGACGTAAAACGTTCTTTTAGAAGATCAAAAGCTCCCTGGGCGGAACCGGACCACTTAAAACACGTCTTGACAGAAGTAAGAGCTGTGAGAGGGGCAGCAACTTGACCGAAATTACGAATGAAACGCCGATAGAAATTAGCGAAACCTAAAAAGCGCTGCAACTCGACACGTGACCTTGGAACGGGCCAATCACTGACAGCTTGGACCTTAGCGGAATCCATCTGAATGCCTTCAGCGGAAATAACGGAACCGAGAAAAGTAACGGAGGAGACATGAAAAGAGCACTTCTCAGCCTTTACGTAGAGACAATTCTCTAAAAGGCGCTGTAGAACACGTCGAACGTGCTGAACATGAATCTCGAGTGACGGAGAAAAAATCAGGATATCGTCAAGATAGACAAAAACAAAAATGTTCAGCATGTCTCTCAGAACATCATTAACTAATGCCTGAAAAACAGCTGGCGCATTGGCGAGACCGAACGGCAGAACCCGGTACTCAAAATGCCCTAACGGAGTATTAAACGCCGTTTTCCACTCGTCCCCCTCTCTGATGCGCACGAGATGGTAAGCGTTACGAAGGTCCAACTTAGTAAAGCACCTGGCTCCCTGCAGAATCTCGAAGGCTGATGACATAAGGGGAAGCGGATAACGATTCTTAACCGTTATGTCATTCAGCCTCGATAATCCACGCAGGGGCGCAGAGTACCGTCCTTCTTCTTAACAAAAAGAACCCCGCCCGGCCGGAGAGGAAGAAGGCACTATGGTACCGGCGTCAAGAGACACAGACAAATAATCCTCGAGAGCCTTACGTTCGGGAGCCGACAGAGAGTATAGTCTACCTCGAGGAGGAGTGGTCCCCGGAAGGAGATCAATACTACAATCATACGACCGGTGAGGAGGAAGGGAGTTGGCTCGGGACCGACTGAAGACCGTGCGCAGATCATGATATTCCTCCGGCACTCCTGTCAAATCGCCAGGTTCCTCCTGAGAAGTAGGGACAGAAGAAATGGGAGGGATGGCAGACATTAAACACTTCACATGACAAGAAACGTTCCAGGATAGGATAGAATTACTAGACCAATTAATAGAAGGATTATGACATACAAGCCAGGGGTGACCCAAAACAACAGGTGTAAACGGTGAACGGAAAATCAAAAAAGACATAGTCTCACTGTGGTTACCAGATACTGTGAGAGTTAAAGGTAGTGTCTCAAATTTGATACTGGGAAGATGACTACCATCTAAGGCAAACATGGGCGTAGGCCTGTCTAACGGTCTGAAAGGAATGTTATGTTTCCGAGCCCATGCTTCGTCCATGAAACAACCCTCAGCCCCAGAGTCAATCAAAGCACTGCATGTAGCACCCGAACCGGTCCAGCGTAGATGGACCGACATAGTAGTACAAGATCTAGATGAAGGGACCTGAGTAGTAGCGCTCACCAGTAGCCCTCCGCTTACTGATGGGCTCTGGCCTCTTACTGGACATGAAATAACAAAATGTCCAGCAACTCCGCAATAGAGGCACAGGCGGTTGGTGATCCTCTGTTCCCTCTCCTTATTCGAGATGCGAATCCCTCCCAGCTGCATGGGCTCAGTCTCAAAGCCAGAGGAGGGAGATGGTTGCGATGCGGAGCAGGGAAACACCGTTGATGCGAGCTCTCTTCCACGAGCCCGGTGACGAAGATCTACCCGTCGTTCTATGCGGATGGCGAGAGCAATCAAAGAGTCCACATCTGAAGGAACCTCCCGGGAGAGAATCTCATCCTTAACCGCTGCGTGGAGTCCCTCCAGAAAACGAGCGAGCAGCGCCGGCTCGTTCCACTCACTAGAGGCAGCAAGAGTGCGAAACTCAATGGAATAATCCGTTATGGACCGTTCACCTTGGCATAAGGAAGCCAGGGCCCTAGAAGCCTCCTCACCAAAAACTGAACGGTCAAAAACCCGAATCATCTCCTCTTTAAAGTTCTGGAATCTGTTAGAGCAATCAGCCCTTGCCTCCCAGATAGCTGTGCCCCATTCTCGAGCCCGGCCAGTAAGGAGTGAAATGACGTAAGCAACCCGAGCTCTCTCTCTAGAGTATGTGTGGGGTTGGAGAGAGAACACAATCTCACACTGCGTGAGAAAGGAGCGGCACTCAGTGGGCTGCCCGGAGTAGCAAGGTGGGTTATTAACCCTGGGTTCTGGAGGCTCGGCAGGCCAGGGAGTAACAGGTGGCACGAGACGTAGACTCTGGAACTGTCCAGAGAGGTCGGAAACCTGAGCGGCCAGGTTCTCCACGGCATGGCGAGCAGCAGACAATTCCTGCTCGTGTCTGCCGAGCATGGCTCCTTGGAACTCGACGGCAGTGTAACGAGCGTCTGAAGTCGCTGGGTCCATTCCTTGGTCGGTTCCTTCTGTCATGCAGGTGAAAGAGGACCCAAAAGCGACTTAACAGAAACAGAGTTTAATAATGTTCAAAACGGAATAACTGACATCCTCTAGATTTGTAGAGGGGAAAACAACTGGAGAAGCGGCCACAGACTGCAGGTCGCTTCGGGTAGGCGCAGGCCGTAGTCGACTGAGACACCTGCTCACACGCAGCGTCTGATGAAGGCACAAAACACGACAGGACAGGGTGATACACAATCACGGCAAAAAACACGACAGGACAGGGCGAAACGCAATCACAACATGGTGAATACAATACGAGGAACCGACGGAACAGGAACGGATCACAAAGGAATAAATAGGGAGTCTAATCAGGGGGAAAGGATCGGGAACAGGTGTGGGAAGACTAAATGATGATTAGGGGAATAGGAACAGCTGGGAGCAGGAACGGAACGACAGAGAGAAGAGAGAGCGAGAGAGTGAGAGAGGGAGGGGGAGAGAGAAGGATAGAACCAAACAAGACCAGCAGAGGGAAACGAATAGCATGGGGAGCACAGGGACAAGACATGACAATAAATGACAAACATGACAATATGGGCTAGGGAGAGACGAAGGTCGAAAGCCATGCGTCCCCCCGAAACACAACCCAACCAAGCCGCACTGCTTCTTAACACAGCGAGCCTCCAACCCGGAAGCCAGCCGTACCAATGTGTCGGAGGAAACACAGTGCACCTGGCTACCTTGGTTAGCGTGCACTGTGCCCAGCCCTCCACGAGAGTCGCTGGTGCGCGATGAGACAAGGATATCCCTACCTGCCAAACCCTCCCTAACCCGGACGACGCTAGGCCAATTGTGTGTCGCCCCATGGACCTCCCGGTCGCGGCCGGGCTGCGACAGAGTCTGGGCGCGAACCCAGAGTCTCCGGTGGCACAGCTATCGCTGCGATGCAGTGCCCTAGACCACTGTGCCACCCGGGAGGCCCCAGCATATTTTTTAAGAGCAAATTTTATGAGACAAAAAAAACTTTTGTGAAGTTGAAATCTGAGTGGTAGTCATGCACTTCATTTTTAAAAACATTTTTTTAAAGATTTTTGTCTTTGTTAATTTTTTTGTGAGATTAAGTAATTTAGGAAGTAATGTAGGTGTCTACAGAATCAGAAACATATTGAGGGTTTGACCAATGACGCAGAGTTTTCTGCTGATGTTCTGACCAGTTTTGAAGGATGTGAAGTTGTTCATGGAGAGTTTGGAGGGACTGAGCACTCCGTCCAAAGATTGCGACTCGACCCTGCTCGACCCCGGGACCAGTAGCATCCTGGACGACAACACCAGGACTGACCCGGCACCAGAGGTGAGAGGTCAAATACAGGTGTGTCCATAAACCACGTATGGTCATTGTGGGTTGGAGCTGGCTGCTATCAGTGTTATTCTTATCCTCCTTGGGGGATCTGTAAAGACGTTTAGTCTTCTTAGGGTGAGCTCATTGGTTTCTTACTACGGTAGTGTGATATATAACCCTTGGAAGGGCATATTTAGATCTTGTGCTTATGAGCAAAGCACTTTAGCTCTGTAAATGTTAAGCAGTGCTAATGGTAAAATATATTAAAGTCACTTTGGGTCAAAACAACCTTATAGTGGTTACTCCCTCCCTCTGTTTCTCTCCCCAGGTAGGGAGAAGTAGGTCCAGTGGCTTGTGCTTCAGCGATGGCAAGTGCCACATCGACTACATCCTGGTTTACAGGAAGTCTGGTCCACAGTCGGAGAAGAGGGAAATATTTGAGCGCAACATCCGGGCCGAGGGCTTGCAGATGGAGAAGGAGGCGAGTACTACGGAGTATTACAGTAACATACTACTACAGTAACAGTATATTATAGTATGACAGTATTACAATAGTCACTGAAGCTCTGCCTGTCACTCATAAACCAATACAAATGTGCTGATGGCAAGTTTCATCCTCAATCCTGTTTAGAAGGAGCAGGTAAGCAATTGTGCTGAGAGTGTGTGTGTGTGTGTGTGTGTGTGTGTGTGTGTGTGTGTGTGTGTGTGTGTGTGTGTGTGTGTGTGTGTGTGTGTGTGTGTGTGTGTGTGTGTGTGTGTGTGTGTGTGTGTGTGTGTGTGTGTGTGTGTGTGTATGTGTGTGTGTGCGCTTTTGCATGTGTGTGAGTGGCTGATGCCTAGTGTGCTGACGCAGTAGCATCAAGGTCATCATATGGAGCATTCAAAGAGACTATGCTTCTTCTCTCTTTTAACAGCATCATTTGCTGTCAGACTACTTAGGATGACAACAAGATGCAAGGCAGAATTCTGCTTGAAATAATCAGAGAATGCAGTACTGACTATATAACTGTGCTACTGGGATTTTGAAGAAATCAAACTCACATAGTTTGGTATCCTAGTAAAAAGATCCTAGTAAAAACTATTCCACAGCCATGACAGTGAAGGCCCGTTAACTGTTCTGAGAACAGTCACAGGAAATTGATGTCACAGGAAATGATGAGAGAGAAAAGAAAATCAATATTTCAACTGTCCCTTTCCTCTTTACGTCCAGGTATGAAGTCCATAAACCTCTACTCTTGAAGATTAGTCCAAATGAGGACTAAAAGAGATCCAAATAAAGTCAAATCTACTGAAGCTCGATACATGTGTGGCAACATGATTTAGAATAGAATAGAAACATTTTCATTTAAAACATTAGATTTGATATTATTCACATTTTTTCACGTGCTAAGAAACTGTTCTAAGAAATATTATCAACAGGACGTAATACTTCTAATGTCTTTTCCCCTTAAACAGTTGTCTGTGTGCAACAGTGATGTGATCTTCCTGAAGCTGCATGCTCCCTGGGAGGTGCTGTGTCGCTACGCAGAGCTTATGAACATTCGGATGCCGTTCAGGTGGGGAGACGAACACACAGCCTCTGTAGTTCCAGACACTCACACACATAAATCACATCGACAGACACTGCCTGTCTCTCTCTCTCACTCTCTCTCTCACTGACTCTCTCTGTCTCGCTCTCTCTCTCTATCCCCTCTCTCTCCCTCTCTCTCTCTCTCCCTCTCTCTCTCCCTCTCTCTCTCCCTCTCCCTCTCTCGCTCTGTCTCGCTCTCTCTCTCTCTCTCTCACTGACTCTCTCTGTCTCGCTCTCTCTCGCTCTCTCACTCTCTCTCACTGACTCTCTCTGTCTCTATCTCTCTCCCTCTCTCGCTCTCTCTCGCTCTCTCACTGACTCTCTCTGTCTCGCTCTCTCTCGCTCTCTCTTGCTCTCATACTATGAATCTACAATTATTTGCAATGCACTTTTATTTTCTGTACTTCTTCATGATTGTTAGATAGAATCTGACCCCTCTAGAGCACTCTCACCATTCTAACACATATGAGCACCGGTACATGTGTTCCAGAGGCTTAAGTGACCTAGACTGCTAGACCACCCCAGGCCACTGCAATGCATTAATGCACTGAGATTTTTAATAGTTGATAATGTTGTGGGAGTTTTCAGGAGGAAAATCTACTACATGCATCGACGGTACAAGTTCATGAGTAGGTGAGTGCGAATTGATTTATTGATTTGAATTTTGGGGCACAACCCTAATGTTAATGGTCTCTGGCTGTGTGTGATATGGTTTGGGGTTTTCTGTCACCATCCAGGATGGAGAAGAGAATCAACAGATTTCGAGGATGGCTGCCTCGCAAACCCATGAAGTTTGACAACAACACCCTCCCTGACCTGGAGGAGAACGAGAGCTTTACCGCCCCCTTCAGTCGCTCCAGAATACATCAGTGAGTGTGTGTGTGTGTGTGTGTGTGTGTGTGTGTGTGTGTGTGTGTGTGTGTGTGTGTGTGTGTGTGTGTGTGTGTGTGTGTGTGTGTGTGTGTGTGTGTGTGTGTGTGTGTGTGTGTGTGTGTGTGTGTGTGTGTGTGTGTGTGTGTCCACCACCACCAGTCTGGTATATGTTTTTTCCTTACTAACTTAAAGGTGAAAATTAATCAATGTCTTCCATCTTTAAACGACAATTCTTAGTTTTGGGTACCACATTTTTGCGATGTAAACAAATGAACAAAATTTCCTTGTGGGTGTGGTCCAATTTTAGGGGCCTTTTTGGTATAGAATGCACTGAGATGACATCAGGCCAAAATGGTGTGCTTTTCAAAAGCTCAATCAATCCAACAGACTGGAAAGGTCTAGAAGAAATATGATCTAGGATCCTTTTCTGTATCTATATTATGTTACAGTTTCACCATTCACAACAAAGACACGTTCTTCAACAACGCCACCAGGAGTCGCATCGTCCATCATATCTTGCAAAGGGTCAAATATGAGGAGGGCAAAGACAAAATGGGTGAGATTGTCATCATCGTCTAACACAGTTACAAATGGCCTCTGGATAATACATTTACACTGTAATCATTTAGCAGACGCTCTTATCCAGGGTGATTTACAGGAGCAATTAGGGTTAAGTGCCTTGCTCAAGGGTACATTGACAGATTTTTCACCTAGTCGGCTCAGGGATTCGAATCAGCAACCTTTCAGTTACTGGCCCAACACTCCTAACCGGTAGGCTTCCTGGCACCTCTCCAAGTAGTACAAGTCCAATGCTAGATGTGTTCCACGTTTGAGATACAGCATGTCTCTGGTGAGTTATTGACGGTGTCTTCATGTTCTTGTTTATGCTACAGGTCTGAATCGTCTTTTGAGCAATAGTTCATACGAAGCAGCTTTTCCCCTTCATGAGGTAATGCAATGACACTTCACACATTGGCTTGGAAGAGAAATATCACGTGTTGGATCTTCATTTGAGTCTGTTCACTACAGCAGGAAAATAATCCTGCAGCAACGGGAAATGTGAATTATTATTTGATTTATTTAATGGACATTTTTGTAGGGGTTGATAAATTTTTCATTGGGACAAATCAAGTCTGATATTTCAAAGTGGAAATTACCAACTTTAGAAGCATTTTTAAAACTCAAATACGCTACAAGTTCTCATTTCCTGTCAGCAACAAAAAAAGTGATCAAATTAAGATCCTACATCTGTAGTTATGATGGTACATTACGTGTGTGTGTGTGTGTGTGTGTGTGTGTGTGTGTGTGTGTGTGTGTGTGTGTGTGTGTGTGTGTGTGTGTGTGTGTGTGTGTGTGTGTGTGTGTGTGTGTGTGTGTGTGTGTGTGTGTGTGTGTGTGTGTGTGTGTGTGTGTGTGTGTGTGTGTTAACAGGGGAGCTACAGAAGTAAGAACTCCATCCGGACGCATGGGGCAGAGAACCACAGACACTTGCTGTATGAATGCTGGGCCTGGTGGGGTGTGTGGTACAAGTACCAGCCACTGGACCTCATAAGGTACAACACTGTGTTCACACTCCTGCTCTAGAAGGACATCACGGGTCTAATACAATGTATTATCTGGACCTTGCAGGTTGTCCCTAGATCCTGCAAGCACAACTTCACCAGCCACGTGTATTAAAGCCACATTAATTAATCAATGAAGGAGTGAATTTACTAGATCATTAAAAACGTATGAAGCCACATCATTGCAGTGGTGGTACATAATGACATGTTTGTCTCCTGGCGTTGTTGTCAGGCGGTACTTTGGGGAGAAAATTGGTCTCTATTTTGCCTGGCTGGGTTGGTACACTGGGATGCTGTTCCCTGCGGCGCTGGTTGGGCTCATGGTCTTCCTCTACGGCTGGTTCACCTTAGACCACTGCCAGGTCAGGTAATGTGAGCTCACCTAATACTCATTGGTCTTCTTTAATTAGGTTTTACCTCATTGTTTTACCTTAGTGAAGGATAAAAATATGTATAAAACACTATGTTTGGTCTTCTGTTCTTCCACTAGAAAAAATACCAAACAGACGCATGCTTTACACTGGTGTATATTTGGCCTTAGTCTGGTAGAAGTCTATTACCAATGCTATCAATGCCTTAGTCGTGTGGCAACACTGACACAGGCTGATAAATGCACTAAGAATTGATGAGTGTATGGAACCAGGCTAAAGGTTGTCTGTGATTCTCCAGTAAAGAAATCTGCCAGGCCACTGACATCATCATGTGCCCCATATGTGACGAGTACTGCCCCTACCTGAGACTCTCAGACAGCTGCATCTATGCCAAGGTGACTTCCGTACTACCATGTTAAACGTTTGCCCCAGACTGAGCACTGCTGGCAAACATCAGGGCAGTTGTGGCTAATTCTGATCCTGGAGAGCCACTGTGTGATTCAAATGATTAACTAATAATGGTCATAAATTTAGACCACAATTATTTTGTGTTAGAGCTGGGCTGAAACAAAAGCCTGCGTACACTGCAGCACTCCAGGAACAGTGATTTTTGTCATATACTTTTTAAAACAATATTGCATTTTTTGACAAACATTTACTCCAGAGCTATGCCACAGTAACATAAGTATAACACATTTACTCCAGAGCTATGCCACAGTAACATAAGTATAACACATTTACTCCAGAGCTATGCCACAGTAACATAAGTATAACACATTTACTCCAGAGCTATGCCACAGTAACATAAGTATAACACATTTACTCCAGAGCTATGCCACAGTAACATAAGTATAACACATTTACTCCAGAGCTATGCCACAGTAACATAAGTATAACACATTTACTCCAGAGCTATGCCACAGTAACATAAGTATAACACATTTACTCCAGAGCTATGCCACAGTAACATAAGTATAACACATCTACTCCAGAGCTGTGCCACAGTAACATAAGTATAACACATTTAGCAAGGTAACCTTTTTACTTGACATTTTTGTCATTTAGCAGACGCTCTTATCCAGAGCAACTTGTAGTAGTGAATGAATACATTTTCATACTGGTCCCTCATGGGAATCGAACCCACAACCCTGGCGTTTCAAGCGTCTCGCTCTACCAACTGAGTTTACACAGGACTTTCTATATCTTTCTATACAAATGTGACTACTTTGTGTTTGCACTGAATTCATGTTTTCAGAAATCATTTCTCTAAGCAATTGCTATTGATGTGTTTCTTGGCTTTAGGTCACCCATCTGTTTGACAACGGAGCAACAGTTTTCTTTGCAGTATTCATGGCTGTGTGGGGTGAGTTTTTATCATTTAGTATAAATATGATAGGTTCAATTTAAAACATCTAATTGTATTGAAAAATAAAGTTTAAGAAGTAACTTACTCAACAGTTTTATGGATCAGCATTCCATGCTCACTATATTTAAGTGTCAGTATTTACAGCGAAGTGTTACAGGGTCCTCCTCAGCATTGCACAAGATCCCAGGGAAAGGGTGTATAGGGAGAGTTAGTGCAGGGCCGGGCCTCCTCATCGTCATAGCAGCAGGGTCTAGGCAGGGAGGATTCAGCCACTTCTACGTCATAACGACAGTAAGCCGGTGGTTTCACACTCTTCAAGTCCTCTGGAAGTTGAATGATGGAGGAAGGGACTGAAACATATGGAAGACAGGTGTTATTAACATTGCCTCCTGTTTAGTCAAATGAAAGGTCACATTTCAACCTGCTTAACTTTTGTTTTCAGAATGTAGTGAGATCGAAAGTGCTCAGTGGATTTGATAAAACAAAAACAAAAGTTTTTGTCAAACTACATACTTGCCTTGGTCAGTTCATGGATCACTGCACTGTCAAGGCAACATCCCTGGAATAGACCTACCTGTTGTGAGGAGCTTCCCCGTAGAGAGCAGGTTTTTAAGAGCCTGCTTTAGCCTCGTGTCAAAACTCCAGCATTTCAGCAGGCAGAACACAGCTAGGTAGAACTGCAGGCCAAAAGCCAACAGAAGCGCCAGCCAAATGAAGACTTGGGTGGCTGTGTGAGAAGGCAGGTGGGGAAAAAGAGTTAGGAAGAGAAAGAGTGAGATAAAGGAAGAGAGCAAAGCTGGTAGACTGACATGGAGGAAGGGATGATCAAATGTCTACAGTTTATCCAAAATGTCCCTGGGGAAATGGACCCAGATTAGACCAAGCACCTCTGGAGAAGCGCTCCTAATGGCAGGGCCAAGCCCTCTGGACAAGCGCTCCTAATGGCAGGGCCAAGCCCTCTGGACAAGCGCTCCTAATGGCAGGGCCAAGCCCTTTAGAAAAGCGCTCCTAATGGCCAGGGCCAAGCCCTTTGGACAAGCGCTCCTAATGGCCAGGGCAAAGCCCTTTGCAACGTATAGCAAAGTAACCATACAGAAGTTGTAGACTGTAACCAGTGTGGTGGAAAAAGGCAGTTCGATCTCAATATAAAAAGCTTTATTACGAGCATGCATGCAAGGGGAAACCAATTTGACTCGCTATTTGTTCTCCACAGACATTTTATACAGACCAAGGATGGGTGGGGTGTTTCACATGCACTTCAAATGAGTCCGGTACTTCTGCTTATCACCACAGATAGTAGACTCTGAGAAAGACCAATCATATCAAGGACATGTTCAGGTCATGTAAAATTAAAAATTGAATTTCCTCTTCCACACCAGTCCTCTTCCATCTGTTTTCCAGAAACGTACACAATTGAACAATAGGCATGAACAATGGCTTTAATACACTGTAGATACCTGACTGTCAGCTGCCCAAACACTAATCCATATTACCAGTCCTCTATTTTCCAGATAGTTCAAATGAGAAATACAAGTTGTGTGATGTATCTTCTATTCTTCTCAGGTGACTTCCAAAGCTGAGGTGGTGAGTGCACTGCCAGACTGTGCTCATATTAAAATAGCTGTAACTCTTAGTTTTTCAATTATTGATTGCACTGCAAATTCAGACATTGTCTTCGGGGCTAATGGAAACCACTCTTATACATTTCCTTGTCGTTCATCTATTATGGTGAGCAATTTATGGTATAGAGGGATTTAACTTCCACATACATTACACACTCTACATATAATACTGTACTGTAAGTCAGCAATTTAAATTCAGTTTATCCAAGAAGAATGAATTGACCAACACAAACAACGGAGCAATGCTCCAAGGTGCATTCTAGGCCATTTTCACATGCAATATATAGCACTTGATGTACAGTTGAAGTAGGAAGTTTACATTACCGTATACTTAGGTTGGAGTCATTAATTTCTTGTTAACAAACTAGTTTTGGCAAATGGATTCGGACATCTACTTTGCATGACACAAGTCATTTTTTTCCAACAATTGTTTACAGACAGATTATTCACTTATAATTCAATGTATCACAATTCCAGTGGGTCAGAAGTTTACATACACTAAGTTGACTGTGCCTTTAAGCAGCTTGTAAAATTCCAGAACATGATGTCTTGGCTTTAGAAGCTTCTGATAGGCTACTTGACATCATTTGAGTCAATCGTAGGTGTACAAAAGAAGTGCCAAAAGAAATCAGCCAAGACCCCAGAAAAACATTGTAGACTTCCACAAGTCTGGTTCATCCTTGGGAGCATTTTCCAAACGCCTGAAGTTACTACGTTCATCTGTACAATCAATTAGTATGCAAGTGTAAACACCATGGGACCACGCAGGCTCCATACCGCTCAGGAAGGAGCCGCGTTCTGTCTCCTAGAGATGAACGTACTTTGGTGTGAAAAGTGCAAATCAATCACAGGACAACAGCAAAGAACCCTGTGAAGATAATGGACGACACATTTACAAAAGTATCTATATCCACAGTAAAACGAGTCCTACATCAACATAACCCGAAAGGCCGCTCAGCAAGGAAGAAGCCACTGCTCCAAAACCGCCTTAAAAAAGCCAGACTATGGTTTGCAACTGCACATGGGGACAAAGATCGTACTTTTGGGAGAAATGCCCTCTGGTCTGATGAAACAAAAATAGACCTGTTTGGCCATAATGACCATCGTTATGTTTGGAGGAAAATGGGGGATGCTTGCAAGCTGAAGAACACCATCTCAACCGTGAAGCACGGGGGTGGAAGCATCATGTTGTGGGGGTGCTTTGCTGCAGGAGTGACTGGTGCACTTCACAAATAGATGGTATCATGAAGAAGGGAAATCATGTGGATATTGAAGCAAGATCTCAAGACATCAGTCAGGAAGTTTAAGCTTGGTCGCAAATGGGTCGTCCAAATGGACAATGACCCCAAGCATACTTCCAAAGTTGACAACAAAGTCAAGGTATTGGAGTGGCCATCACAAAGCCCTGACCTCAATCCTAAAGAACATTTGTGGGAAGAACAGAAAAAGCGTGTGCGAGGAAGGAGGCTTACAAACCTGACTCAGTTACACCAGCTCTGTCGGGAGGAATGGGCCAAAATTCACCCAACTTATTGTGTGAAGCTTGTGGAAGGCTACCTAAAACGTTTGACTCAAGTTAAACAATTTAAAGGCAATGCTACTAATTGAGTGTATGTAAACTTCTGACCCACTGGGAATGTGATGAAAGCTGAAATAAATCACTCGACTATTGTTCTGACATTTCACATTGTTAAAATAAAGTGGTGATCATAACTGACCTAAAACGGGGAATTTGTTTTAGGATTAAATGTCAGGAATTGTGAAAAACTGACTTTAAATTTATTTGGCTAAGGTGTATGTCAACTTCCGACTTCAGCTGTATGTGATTCACTCACCCGCCGTTGGCGTGGGTTCTGGCTGCCAGACCCAGACGTCTGACTGGGAAAGGTCCAGAGAGAAGCTGTCATTCTGGGGACGGCCCATCGCTCTACTCCTTTACACCGGACCAGGACCAATCTAGACAAGACGGAGACATTAGCATGTAGCGTCAACCACATATTGCTTTAGATAACAACAACTTGGACTTGACAGAGGCTGTCATAATTCTTCATAAGAGCTTGTGACAGTAGGGTTTGCATGTTTCTTCAATGCACGTTATGGTTACTGATTGCATACTTCATGAGTCAAGATTTTTGTCATACTGTTCACTGTTTGAATGGTCACGTGTTGATCAGTGGTCGTTGTTTGTGATGGCTTTACTAACATGGAACCCAAAACGGCTGCGCACGTGCGATATCGTGCATAGATGTATTTCCCCCCCCCCCCACCACAAACGCGATCACGACACACAGGTTAAAATATCAAAACAAACTCTGAACCTTTTGACATTAATTTGGGGACAGGTCGAAAAGCATTAAACATGGCAATTTAGCTAGTTAGCTTGCACTTGCTAGCTAATGTTAATGTTAATTAGCTAGCCGAATCGTTTCTAGTCATCTCTCCTCCTTACAGGCTTTTTCATCTTTGAACTTATATGGTGATTGGCATCTAACTCACTTTTACCACAATGACCGGCAAAACATTTTGTCTTTGGGTACATTTTGTCTTTTCTCCTCATTGGTTATACCCTCATTGGGTACAACCAATGAGGAGATGGCACGTGGGTACCTGCTTCTATAAACCAATGAGGAGATGAGAGAGGCAGGACTTTCAGCGCGATCTGCGTCAGAAATAGGAATGATTTCTATTTTAGCCCTTGGCAACGCAGATGCTCGTTGGCGCGTGCGAGCAGTGCGGGTGCAATAATTGAATAACATGGATTTCTACATTTATTTTGCGACACTCGCGCATGCGACGTGTCCGGTCTGGTCAGCATGTTAGGCATCGTGTACTTAAAGCTTGAATCCAGCAGTGAAACTGTCACATCTGTTTGCGATATTACAACAACGAAGACGTTACTTAAAACAACAAACTGTTTTTCCCCCCTCGGACATCTTTGCATGCGCGAGAGAACAGCAGAGTATGTACGATGCTGGATGCTTATTTCCTCAAAACAAGAACGGGTGGGGTGCCAGTGGTGCTGTTTCGCCAATTGCGGATTTCTTCCCTAATGTGTTAGCGAGATTCATGTGTAGGATAATGGGGTCAAATTTAGGTTAAATCTCCAACATTCATCATTCTCTTGAGTGCAATGTCTACTAAAAATATTTGATCTAACCCTGCCTTTAATTAATTAGTTACAAATTGGCGATTTCATCTCCTTGGTACAAAGTTACAGTACTTCAATGGTCAAATTGTCACGGCTGTTGAAAGGAGAGGCCCAAGGTGCAGCGTGGTTAGCGTATATTTTCTCTTTATTTGGAAAAAAGATGCCGAACAAAAACACCAACCATTACAAAAACAAACCATGAAGCTAAAGGCTATGTGCCCTAAACAAAGTCAACTTCCCACCAAGAAAGGAGAGAAAAAGGGCTATCTAAGTATGGTTCCCAATCAGAGACAACGATAGACAGCTGTCCCTGATTGAGAACCATACCCGGCCAAAACATAGAAACACCAAATCATAGAAAACGAAACATAGAATGCCCACCCCAAATCACACCTTGACCAAACCTAATAGAGACATTAAAAAGCTCTCTACGGTCAGGGCGTGACACAAATATATTGCGTGAACTCTGCTTCACTCAACTTCATGCAACAAAGTAGATCAGCTGAAAACGTGAAACAGTTACAGTAGGTAGCAAAAATGAACCTGAAACCTGAAACATGTAAGTAATACATGTTAGCTACACTTCAATAGCACACTACTATTTTGTAACAATCCCATAGCCTACTCACCTTTTTAGTCTTTTTGTTGTTTTTGTTGCTAGAGCAAATTATGGAAAATCTACAGGTGATAAACAACCTAACTGCATTCGGTGCTCTTTCAACTGGTAGATTGCAATCGTTTTCTGTAGTGCAATTACATTTACATTTTAGTCATTTATCTGACACAATATCCAGACACACTTATAATCATGTAAGTGCATACAAGTGGAACCAACCACATGTATAAAAGTATGACAATAAAGCAAAACATTTCAAAATACATTTGGGATTAATCAAGGCTAAATAACTGCATAGGCCCTCAGATACTTAATACAGCATGGTTCCCCAACTGGCGGGCCTTGGGCCGAATTTGGCCCGCTGGTGCTTTTTTTTGGCCCCCAAAGTTTTCTGAGCAAAAACGTTTTCTTTTTTTTTGTGGTGAATTTTCATTGTTGGACATGAGACTGTAAAAAAGAAAACAGTTCATCAGCTTTAAGTGACTTTAATTTAAGAAATCTGTTTCCAAGTATTCTCACGCATAATAGAGAGGCAGGACGTTATCATATACAAATGCAAGCAAGGTTTGAAATGATTGTTTTAGTCAAACATAATCTGTTTGGGCAGTCTTTTTGCAGTCTACAAATTATTTGTAGTTATGTTCTAACCTCCTAACCATCCGCTCAAGAAAAAAACGTCCCGCGGCTGAATCTAGTTGATGATCCCTTCAATACAGTATCGTTGGACTGCCTGTAAATAAGTATACAACTCAACCTACCTGGGTTTGTCTGGAGAGCAGGGGATCTTGCTGCAGGGCCTTGCTGTTGTCCAACACTGACTATTTCTTGGCATTCACCTACAGTAGAATACCCATTGAAATCACTTCATTAACATTCCTCTCAAGTGTGCTCCCCTGCTGCTGGCTCTGCAGAAACATGTGCCTTTCCACCAAAAGAGACCGCTAGTCACTGGCCGGCCTCGTGCAACTGTCTGGAACTACTAAAACATGTGCCTTTCCATTCAGAGCTACTAGTTTAACTGATCTTAGTCCAGCCTCTGCAAAGAGATATTGCTCTGATTGTCAAGTGACACACTGGTAAACAGGTTGGCATCAAAATGACCTTATTCAGGAGAACCTTTCCTCTCTCTCTTCAGTGCTTTAAAGGCAGCAATGGCTTGTTGGTGAAATGACCTATTGTGACCATCCTAAATAGCTAAACTAGTGAACGATTTTAGATAACTGAAGTAACAGTATGTATCCTGGCACCCAGCAACCCTGCTGCAAAATACTTGTATTATTGTCTTATCTGAATGTGTAGAACTTCTAATCATTTTAAGTTATGCAAAACAACCTTCCTTCGACAAAGAATGCGATGGTTGAATTTAAAGGGTTCCTGTTTTTGGCAGCATTGCAAGAGATGGTTGAATTTAAATGATTCTGTTTGTAATACATTGCCAACATTGTTTTATAGCTTGAACACAAGTGTACATATTTGTCCCACATTGAATATGACACATACTCACCTAGTCCTAACAACCCTCAAACACTAACCTAGTTGTGTATTTTAGCAACCGTGTTTCTCGAGTTCTGGAAGAGGCGGCGAGCGGTCCTTGCGTATGACTGGGACCTAATTGACTGGGAGGAAGAGGAGGTAAATATATCTTCATTATGATCCGCATCATCAAATTAGAAATAATCTCCCAGGCAAAACTTGTGTGTGTTTCTGGCAAGAAGAATTTTTCAGATTTTTTAGTGATTTTTTAAAAATACATTTCTTATAAGATTTTAACAATCATACCATGAAGGTCCTAGGGACGTTCCACTTTGCTGAAATATACAAAATATTACAAGAGGGAGCATTGCCTTGAGATTCCCACTCGGGTTATGACTAGCTATGAGTAGTGGGAACTGGGTTACTGAGATTTTCCACCCGAACCAAATCTCTTTTCTCTGGATAAATAACAGCAAGAAACCTGTAAATAATTTCTAGTCCTTCTCTCTGCTATCGCATACAGTGGGGCAAAAAAGTATTTAGTCAGTCACCAATTGTGCAAGTTCTCCCACTTAAAAAGATGAGAGAGGCTTTCATCATAGGTACACTTCAACTATGACAGACAAAATGAGAAAAAAAATCCAGAAAATCACATTGTAGGATTTCACACACTGCTGGTATTTTGGCCCATTCCTCCATGCAGATCTCCTCTAGAGCAGTGATGTTTTGGGGCTGTTGACGAGCAACACAGACTTTCAACTCCCTCCAAAGATTTTCTATGGGGTTGAGATCTGGAGCCTGGCTAGGCCACTCCAGGACCTTGAAATGCTTCTTACGAAGCCACTCCTTCGTTGCCCGGGCGGTGTGTTTGCATCATTGTCATGCTGAAAGACCCAGCCATGTTTCATCTTCAATGCCCTTGCTGATGGAAGGAGGTTTTCACTCAAAATCTCACAATACATGGCCCCAATACATGGCCCCATTCATTCTTTCCTTTACACGGATCAGTCGTCCTGGTCCCTTTGCAGAAAAACAGCCCCAAAGCATGATGTTTCCACCAACATGCTTCACAGTAGGTATGGTGTTCTTTGGATGCAACTCAGCATTCTTTGTCCTCCAAACACAACGAGTTGAGTTTTACCAAAAAGTTATATTTTGGTTTCATCTGACCATATGACATTCTCCCAATCTTCTTCTGGATCATCCAAATGCTCTCTAGCAAACTTCAGACAGGCCTGGACATGTACTGGCTTAAGCAGGGGGACACGTCTGGCACTGCAGGATTTGAGTCCCTGGCGGCGTAGTGTGTTACTGATGGTAGGCTTTGTTACTTTGGTCCCAGCTCTCTGCAGGTCATTCACTAGGTCCCCCTGTGTGGTTCTGGGATTTTTGCTCACCGTTCTTGTGAACATTTTGACCCCACGGGGTGAGATCTTGCGTGGAGCCCCAGATCGAGGGAGATTATCAGTGGTCTTGCATGTCTTCCATTTCCTAATAATTGCTCCCACAGTTGATTTCTTCAAACCAAGCTGCTTACCTATTGCAGATTCAGTCTTCCCAGCCTGGTGCAGGTCTACAATTTTGTTTCTAGTGTCCTTTGACAGCTCTTTGGTCTTGGCCATAGTGGAGTTTGGAGTGTGACTGTTTGAGGTTGTGGACAGGTGTCTTTTATACTGATAACATGTTCAAACAGGTGCCTAATACAGGTAACGAGTGGAGGACAGAGGAGCCTCTTAAAGAAGAAGTTACAGGTCTATGAGAGACAGAAATCTTGCTTGTTTTTAGGTGACCAAAAACTTATTTTTCACCATAATTTGCAAATAAATTCATTCAAAATCCTACAATGTGATTTTCTGGATTTGTTTCTCATTTTTTTGTCATCGTTGAAGTGTACCTATGATGAAAATTACAGGCCTCTCTCATCCTTTTAAGTGGGAGGACTTGCACAATTGGTGGCTGACTAAATACTTTTTTGCCCCACTGTATCTCCATGATCAATCATCAATGCTCACATTGAGGACAGACAGCCCACCTCAGTATGGAGCACAGAATTTTTACAATTATTTTTATGTTGAGGTACATTCATGTAATATATTTTTTTAAACACCACCTTTCTAAAATTAGGGTTTTACATTTAATAAAAAATATATACATTCTGCCCACTTATTTTCCTTCCAAATGTGTTTGCCAGTTTTGCACATATCTAAATATTACAAAAAGGGAGGGTTATACGCTAATACACACGTCACACAACATTAGGGGAAATATTATGAAAGTTGTGTATATATAGGTGTAAGCCTACTAATTATAGAAATGTAAAATAGGCCTTACTACATACATTTTTTCAATCAAATTTACTTGCCTATAATTGTAGCTTTGTAGGCCGCATGTCCTGCACCAGCATAACAGCTTCTCTCCCAGCGTCATGGTTTGAGCGATGTCCACATAATACAGTGACACAGTCCACACTCCAAAAATGAAACACTTTGAATGACACTTCCAGTTTTGGTGGGAAGTACTGGGTTACCCGGAAGAAAAGTGTTTTTTTTCTCGGGATGGAACATTTGTAAAATACCAGGAAAATGTTCAACCTTGGTTATGACACTCTGCTGTGTTCTTGAAATACCCACAGTTATGCGTTCTACAGCTGTTTCAAGAAAGCCAAGGAGACGTGTCATGATCACGTTCCTAGAACATTTTGCAGACGTTTGCAGAACATTCTGGGAGTGTTTGTGGCTAAGCCAGCTTTCTGTGTGCTGCAGGAGGAAATCCGCCCCCAGTTTGAGGCCAAATATTCCAAAAAGGAGAGGATGAACCCCATATCTGGAAAACCTGAGCCGTACCAGGCCTTTACAGACAAGTACAGCCGACTCATCGTCTCAGCTTCTGGAATCTTCTTTATGGTAAGTCCCTGGAGTAGGTATAGTGAATATTTCATAATAAATTCATTTGAGTAGGGACAGATTCATTAAAATGATTTGCATGTTGCCTCGTGCTTGCCGCAAAACCAGTTTCCCACTGGGTTTTGTTTGAATTCATTCAAATCTTCAGTAAGTGGCCCATGCAGGAATCAAACCCACCACTGTGACGTTGCAAGCAAGCCAACACAAGCCAGTGAGCTATCAATCAGATTTACCTTGGTGCTATCAGTGTGTCTGACCAGAATGTTTTATTGACCTACTCAGATCCTGGTGGTGATCGCTGCCGTCTTCGGCATCGTGATTTACCGCGTGATCACAGTCAGCACTTTTGCCGCCTTCGGCTGGGCTCTCATCAGGAATAACTCTCAGGTGGCCACCACCGGCACAGCCGTGTGCATCAACTTCTGCATCATCATGCTCCTCAATGTGGTAAGGGCTTTGTTGAGAAATGCATTTAGGATTATGAGATTAAAAAAGTGGCATATATATATATACACACACACACACACACACACACACACACACACACACACACACACACACACACACACACACACACACACACACACACACACACACACACACACACACACACACACACACACACACACACACACACACACACACTGAGTGTACACAACATTAGGAACACCTGCTCCACCAAAAGGACATCTGGCAAACCAGTGGTTAAAAACGGGTAATTGATGAAAGGGGACAAAGGAGGCTGACACAAATTGTGCTGAGCAGCAGACGTGCTACAGTTAGTCAACTGACAGTCCAGTACAACATTGGTGCCCAAAAACGCACAAAAGCATGCACAACTCGTCATACCTTGACACGAATGGGGTATGGCAGCCGACAACCTTACAGAGTTCCACTTCCTTCATTAAAAACAAGAAACTGCGTTTGCAATGGGCTAAGCAACGAAGACACTGGAGAATTGGAAAAACATTGCCTGGTCTGAGGAATCCTGGTTTCTGCTTTTTCACATTGATGTGTGTCAACATTGCAGCCTAGTGGTGATGGTGTGGGGTGTGTTTTCATGGCACATTAGGCCCCTTGATAAAAGTGGAGCAACATTTGAATGGCAAAGGATATCTGAACATCATTGCCAATCAGGTGCATCCCTTCATGGCAGCAGTGTATCTGTCTGCGAATAGATTTTTAACAGCAGGATAATGCCCCATGACACAAGGCTAGGATTGTCCAGAAATGGTTGCACTAACATGAATGAATTCAGCTTAATGCAGTGGCCTGCCCAGTCATCAGATCTCAATCCAATTGAGCATCTGTGGGATGAGATGGAACAAGCTATTTGGAGTAGAGATCCACTACCAGCAATTCATGGGGGAATCATAGGAGTCAACATGGGCCAGCATCCCTGTGGAACGCTTTCAATGCCTTGTCCATGACCCGAAGAATTGAGGCTGTTCTGAGGGCAAAGGGGGGTGCAACTCAATATTAGGAAGGTGTTCTTAATGTTGTACACTCAGTGTATATTGTCTATCAACGGTGAAACCCTAATGTCGTGTAGCGCTTTTTGATTCAGTTAACTACAGTTGTGCTCAAAATGTTGATAAAAATGGATCCTAGCGCCCTTCAATCTCATGACGTATCGGATTTTTAGCTACAATCGCATGAGAGTCAAGGGAGTCATAGAAAACAAACCATATTAACTGATAACCTTGTTTCTTTTCAGTTGTATGAAAAAGTTGCCCTTCTGCTCACCAATTTAGGTAAGCTACAACTGTTCCTCCATCTGTCATCATGCTGTAACATGCCATCCTCAGAGGTAATTACAGTCAATATAATGCAGGGGCTGTGGTTTTATACACACCCTCTCTCCTTCTGCCGCCCTCTCTTTATTCTTCTTTCTCTTTTATTCTCTATTTTCTCTCTTTCTGTTTCTCTGCCTCTCCCTCTGGCTCTGTGTCCACAGAGCAGCCGAGGACTGAGTCCGAGTGGGAGAACAGCTTCACCCTGAAGATGTTCCTGTTTCAGTTTGTCAATCTTAACAGCTCTACCTTCTACATAGCTTTTTTCCTGGGCAGGTGAGGAAACCTCTCTACTTCATGGTGTAAATCTTAATACCCGGCTATATTTCATAGAGATTAGTTAGTAAAATGATGTGACCACCTTTGTCAGGTTCACTGGTCGGCCAGGAGCCTATATCCGCCTCATTAACCGCTGGAAACTGGAAGAGGTGAGTGAACTTGTATGTTTTTCATTGGGATTTTGAAATGTGTTCAACGTGGAAAGGTTATAGTGGAAAGTACTCTCGCGGACAGATGCACATAACATAAATGGTAGTAGCATCTGTCGACAGACTGTGGGATGCCACTACGAATTAGGAACTTTGTTCCAGTACGTCGATTTTTCATCGCTGATCACATCCCAATTTCGCAGTTGCTCGCATCTTTCGAATTTAGGAAGTGGAGTGGACATTTTGTCCCGTGGACTTGCCAGAAACTGTTTGAGAGTTTCAGTTTAGAGGGGTGGAGACTTCACTAGTCTCTTTAGTATATTTCATAACACGTCTCTACCCAGAACTGAATTGAGTTTATGCCACAAATACCAACAAAATTTGTTCTGGGTGTCCCAGATTAAGTGGAAAGTAGCTTGGAACACTGTATTCTCACTCAAACCTCTGTGTTATGAACCAGATAATTAGGGTTACTGGATAGTTAGTTGAAGAGTTATGATTGAATAAAGTGTCGGCACTGTATCCCCTTTCTGTGTAGTGCCATCCCAGTGGTTGTTTGATAGATCTCTGCATGCAGATGGGTATCATCATGGTGCTCAAGCAGACCTGGAACAACTTCATGGAGCTGGGCTACCCGTGAGTATGCCCTGGCTTAGCCAATTAGACGCAACTAGCGCCTATCGTGTCATCTCCACCAGTCACCCCCTGTGACTTTATAATTGCTTGTTTGTCAGGCTGATCCAGAACTGGTGGACGCGGCGAAGGTTGAGGCAGGAGCACGGCCCCAATGCCAAGGCCAGCTTCCCGCAGTGGGAAAGGGACTACAACCTGCAGCCCATGAATGCCTACGGACTGTTTGACGAATACCTGGAGATGAGTATGTGCCCTTTGACCCTGAGCCCACGTTTAAAGCAACTGTCCAATGACTCATCCTATACTCGTATTTGTGGCCAAAGCATACATTGGAGGAAAACACTTTTTTTTTAAACACCTCAAACAGACCGTTTTAAAAATGCTTGCTATTTCCACATAGAGGATGATGTCATCCTCCTGGCCAATCAGTTGGTCTACTCATATATATTTTTTTAATTACCAGTGTACACCCACACCTTTCTGTTGTTGGGCTACAACGTTCCAATACAAAAAAAAGCTGTTTTTTAACATACTTAAGTACCATTTTTTGGATGAAAAATTGTAATTAGTTCTAGGTTATATTCCATAGAAATCTGGAAACACTGGACAGTTACATTAAAATGCAAATCATGTCTATCTCACTATCAATCAATTGACCAATCAGAAGAAATCAGTGTGGCTCCAGCGATATAGACCTGAGTGAGCAACCAAGTAAGCCACTGCTCTGCATTGAGAACACTGAGAGTCATTGCCGTCATCATCTTGTACACAGTTAATACACAAGTCAGAAAACATAGCTAACTCCTCTGTGTAAGATGGGTGTAAACATGTGTTGGTGTTGTCATCGATAGATCCCCTTTCTGTTTGTCCCATTCCCATCAGTGGTGCTTATACTGTTCTGTTTGTTATGTTCACACGCTTTGACTAGAAATGGCTCAATTGTAGACACTTTGGAATGATTTGGACATGAAATGCTAAACATGTTAATTTTGGGGATATTGAGTTACACTGGTCTTTGGACAATAAAACAACAGTGTTATAATTTGGGAATTGTGGCCACTGGCCAGGTATATACAACCAAAGGATGGATTGATGTCTAACCTTTTCTCTAGATGTCTTACAGGGTAAGGAAAACAATTTGGGTAACACTTTACAAGGGGTTCTTATTACCGTGTAATTATTCCTGTGAGTACAGTGTAATTATTCCTGCGAGTACAGTGTAATTATTCATGTGAGTACAGTGTAGTTATTCCTGTGAGTACAGTGTAGTTATTCCTGTGAGTACATTGTAGTTATTCCTGTGAGTACAGTGTTACAAGAATTTTAATTACTCATTGTTACACTCCAACTTAGAGCAGCACAACTAACCCTAGCAGCACCTAGACGTAACCGTTAGTTACGCTAACAGTAAGTACAGTGTAGCAATGACTAATTACAATTATTTTTGCACCGCTTACAATAATAATTCAACAGTAATAAGAGTAGTGTAATGTAAATTGTTAATAAGTTGAGAGAACCTATTGGTCAGATGTGGGACACCAACTCCGTTGTCATTTTTCCCTGATTGCCTGATTGCTTGCAGTGAACATGAAAGGTACTGTAGAAACGAAATGTTGTTTACTAGTTAGGTCATGAATGCATGTGCCAAATATGTTTACTGCGCTCCTTGCCATCATATTCTGCTTTGCCAGGCAAACTGCACATGGAGAGGAGAAAGGCCATGAATATTAGCTAAGGATCTAATTACTTCTATAGAAAACCGATTTCCACTGGGCACAACAGTGTTCTTTGAGGGGCTGGTTCTGTGGTGGACAAAGTGCTGGTGTTAGTGCCAACTTTTTCTCCAGGCTGCCAAGACAATAACACACCTGACAACAGTCTATTGATGACTATAAATCACCTCAGAGGGGGTTGATTAACCTAGATAGTTTCTGGGTGGTGGAAATGACCTTTCTGTCTGAGAGATTCCAGACTGAAATACAGCCTACTTGAATAAGTGGCCAGTTCATAGATGAAACGTCACAGGTCCCACATAAGGCTGAAAACACCTGTCATAAGAATACAGAAGTTCTAACCATTTATACCAGTATCACAAATAACCCGGGAATGTAATTTACCAAGAAAACACTGGTGTAAAGATGAGTGGTTATGACCTGGGTATGATGTCATTATTGAAAAGTTAACTGAAGTATAATGCTATGCATTTCTCCATGTGAAATATCCATATCAATCTGTAAGCTCTTCACCTTTACAGGAATGACATCCTCTAAAATGGCATGCAGCCTCTGCCAACTTCACTACCTAGGAGAGATCATTATTGAAACGTCATCATTTCACTATTTTATAATCCTCTAATACAGTCTGATATTTAAGAACTGTTGAGTAAAAACCGGAACATGTTTGGACAGTAAGATCTCTAAACTGCTCTTGTTACATTCTAGAATACGTTGACCTACATGACTGATTTATACTCTTTGCCCCCCTGGGGAGCTGGAGGTCGAAGGTCAACCATAAACTAGCACTCGTACAGTGTTTGCTCATGTAAACCATTATATACAAGCCATGTACTGTATATATCATGTTTACATTTATTTACCATCAATGTAAATGCTGGTAAATGTGAATAATTAACGTCTACATAGATTTTCCACGTGTATATTGAAGGAAAAGTCTGCCCCAAAACTATCTTTTGGTATTTGTTTCATTAGTCCATTGTTGACATAGTCCCAAAGTGTTTTGCTTGTCAGCACTCAAGTTTTCAAGATACGTAACTTTCAAAATACAGAAATCATCACTGTATGATGCATTTTGCATTATATGAGGCTGCGGTTTGCATCATACGGGGATGATTTCTGTGTTTTGAAAGTTACGTATCTTGAAAACTTGAGTGCTGACAAGCAAAACATTTTGGCAAAACAATGGACTAATGAAACAAATACCAAAAGATAGTTTTTGGGGTGGAGTTGTCCTTTAAGTATGATTATGTGAGGTATACATAAAGCAGGCACATGCCATGTGTTAATCACACAATGGTTACTTGAAGCGTTTCTCCTACATGTGTTTGGTGTAGACAGATTTATGTGTGACAATGTCAGATGACCGTGACATTTATGACAGTGACAGATCAGTGCAACGCTTAGGCTAGGATTCCGTGGTTGCATGCAGCTATGTCCACATGCATGTGTCACTGTTTATTTTAACCCATTAAGCTATTTTAACCCATAATGCTATTTTAACCCATAATGCTATTTTAACCCATAATGCTATTTTAACTCATAATGCTGCATAGATCCATTATGTGGGGTCTCTGTAGGCTTTTTGAATGCTGATTTGTAATTACGCTTGATGTACTACCGTCTGTGACTTCCTTGGCGAGGCTCTTCACGAAGCACAAAATCTAATGGCTAACTTTGTCCTGTGCAATGCCCACACGCACTGACATACAGTAACAATTGTGACATTGAATGGTATAACCTCAAATCATATTGCCCTTTCTGAGTGAATATGGCTTTGGGGTGGCCATCTGTACAAAATGTAATGGGGTTTTTGAATGGGGTTTTGAATAGGACTACTGGCGCTTTACTCCCTGTGTCTGTGTGTTTCAGTCTTACAGTTTGGCTTCACCACCATATTTGTGGCAGCTTTCCCCCTGGCCCCGCTCCTGGCCCTCCTCAACAACATCATCGAGATCCGCCTGGATGCCTACAAGTTTGTCACCCAGTGGCGGAGACCCCTGCCCTCTCAAGCCAAAGACATAGGTTAGGCTCAACTTCCGGTCTGACAATCCCCTACTGTAGGGCCAATTTCAAAGGAACGCAAAACATGCCGTATAGACGTAATTGTTTTACGCCAACAATCGTGCCTCAACTATTTTCACTCAATGGAACCCTATTTCATTAGTTTCAGCACAGACAGACCATTTTAGACGACCAGTCTGTTATACTTTATACTTTTGGAATCATTCTCAAACACCTTTATTTGTAAGTCGCTCTGGATAAGAGCGTCTGCTAAATGACTTAAATGTAAAATGTAATAAGTATTCTTTGAATAAGTCCTGACAGGCTGCTTGCTGGTGAACTGTAATAAATAATTTGCATCGGAGCAAGAACATCATTTTATTTTCTCTCCAGGGATCTGGTACGGCATCCTGGAGGGCATCGGTATCTTGTCCGTCATCACCAACGCCTTTGTTATCGCCGTCACCTCCGACTTCATCCCACGCCTTGTCTACGCATACAAGTACGGCCCGTGTGCCGGGCAGGGCCGGGCCGGGGGAGAGGTGAGCGAGCCTGACCACAGTGACCACACAGGCAAAGTGTCTGCCTTTGACATGTTTTCTGGCATCACAACGTCAAACCACTGACATTTTAATGTTTCCTGTCCAGGTGCATGATGGGATATGTGAACGCCAGTCTATCGATGTTCAGAGTGTCTGATTTTGAGAACACGTCGGTGCCCAGGACAGATGGATCGGATACGTTTGGAGAAGCAGTGAAGTACTGCAGGTAGGTTTGGTGACCAAAGAGAGTCTTGGTATGGTTGTTTTTTTTTTACAGAAAAGTCATAACCTTTGACCTTTCGACCCTGTGCTTGACCCCCCCAGGTACCGTGACTACAGAGAGCCCCCAGACTCGCCCGGTGAACCATACTCCTACACGCTGCAGTTCTGGCATGTCCTGGCCGCACGGCTGGCCTTCATCATAGTCTTCGAGGTTAGTTTGTACAATTCATTCCATTCAACAAAACCATAACACAATATTCAGCCGAGATGACATTCTGTAATTTCTGTACTATTGGTGTTGTGTTCTTTTTGTAGCACATGGTTTTCACCATCAAGAACCTGATCGCCTACCTGATCCCAGACCTGCCCAAGGACCTGCGGGACCGCATGAGGCGGGAGAAGTACCTGATCCAGGAGATGATGTACGAGGCCGAGCTAGAGAGACTGCAGAAGGAGAAGAACGAGAAGAAGAAGAATTACAGGGCCCATCATAACGCATTGCCCTGAATGCACAAACAGGTGATAAATAACTACACTGCACTGAAGGGACCAGCACAGAATACAGACAGACAATCTATAACAGTTTGCAGGCTGCAGAGTGTGGCGCATAGGAATTACATTTATATATAGGAAGAATAACTCACCTGTATGACCAATGTGTTGCACCACTCATCTGGGTGAAGCACGGCTGTCATTTTATGCCTGAACGCTCAACACACATCAGCTATCGAAGTAAGATTTGCCAATTGAAGCACGGGACGACAAGGGACCAGGTTGTGCAAGGAAGGGAAATAAGTAAATAAAATAAAAAAGTAATGTCCCTTTTGTTCCTGTTGTCTAGAGGTTCCACTACTGTTGTGATTATCTACTGACACTCTCTCTATGACTCCACAGGTCATACTGGTGTCCATTTTTGCTCAGTGGTGTTGGGAGTGGGAATGACAGAGAACTGGCTGCATGCACGCCAGGGACTGTCCTGCCTGTCTGCGTCTCCCACTGGACCTGGTGAGCGCCCCCAAGAGGACCGTCAGCATGCTCCTCACCATGGTGTTCAAACGTACTGTACGTCATTCTGAATCCGAGAGGCCAGTGGGTGAGGGGGAAAAAAGAGGACATACGTTGGAACATTTTACAATGGGTTTACTACTTTTTCCCCCAGATTGCTCCTTCCACTTTGGACTCTCAACTGTACATTTCTTGAAAACCTGAATGTAGATTTCAAAGAAACACAAAAAACTAACTTTTGCAGTTCTGTTGTCACAACTTAAAGAAATATTCTGTCATCTGTGCGGTTGAATGACAAACCCTGTTTACAATCCTAGCCTTTTCATTTTGAGGACAAATTCATGAGGAATCATGATCAATGGCTTTTACAAGGTTGTAAACCTTCGGCCATGTTCTCTGCTTACGTTGTGTGCTGCTTACAATGTTATTTTGAAACGTTCCAGCAGATCTGTGTTAGTGGACGCAGACTGCTCAGACATCCAATGCCTTCCTTTACAATGGATACTAATAAGAGTAATAAAAATTTGTATTTGTTACAAACCGGTTTTGTAATTGTCCCATTTGCACTTTGCTGTCATTTTAAAACAATTTCAACATGTTTCCATCTGACAGAATGTGCCACTACGAGAATCTCCATGGCGGTTAGCACATCCTTACCGGGTAGGTCAGGTTGTCAGAGCACAGTATGCATCACTAACACTGATGTCTCCTCCAGCTCGTTTAGAGGCTGCCCACCAAGTAACTGTAGCTACTGTCTGCCTCTAGTGTCTAGTGTGGTAACACCTGATACCCCCTCTGCAGTTCCCTACTTGGCCACCAAGGGGCGCCAATACACCTATCTTCTGATGCAGCCACAGGCATCAACAATGAGAGAGAGAAGGGAATAGGTGCACAGTTCTCACATTTTTTTGTCAGGTGTCCAAAGATAAACACAGTCATGTTCTGATACTTTGAAGATGAGAAGTATCTTTATTTTTGTTTATTGTATGGTGTTTTTTTTGTGTCCCTGGAGGAATTCTTGTTTGGTTTACACCATTATTGGTGTAAAATATCTGTCAAATCCTTAAAGCTTTATGTTTATTTAAATGCTCTCTACTGTTGGCAGCTTTCTCCTGTACGTTTATATAATTCCTAGTGTCTACACGTCTATGTAATAGTAATACACATTTTGCCAAGGGCAGCAGTTGGTTCCCCAAACACCGCCTCAATATCGACCACTTTCTTTCATATCCGTAGGAATTGTCAGACTCGTTTCACACATTTGGCACTATAACAGCCTATCAAGGTGAACTAGCTTGTTATTCCTTTCTGTGATAGGTAACAGTTACATTGAGGATAAGACATCATTTATAACTGTTACAGCTCCTATTCATGATTGACTTTCAGGGGTCTAATAAGACAAAGCAAGAAGATGGCTGAAGTGGCCAGTCAAGGTCGTGTTGGCAACCAGAGCACACTGAAAGGCCTTTTCAGCAGCAACCACATGGCTGGATTCAAGCCGAAATCGCATGTTCCTGTTTGAGCACAAAATACACAAATGTTGGGGGGAATTTATTGGCTGAATGTCATTGAAGAGAGACAGCATTTTGGTTGGAAGTTGATTGTCTTGACAACGGAATCACACCCATCTTGCAACTGTCTGGGAAGTTGGGAAGTTCCAAACCATTCTGTATGTTATATGAAAACCACTTTTACAGTATGTTGTCTATGGTCATATTGTGTGAGCATTATAAAGCCATTCTGAGGTTAAGTATCCCTTCTTAGTCTAACGGTCTGACCTTGACTGGAACTGATACATGTGGAGCTGAAAGCTGTTGGAAATCACATCAGCATGCTAAATCCTCCTGACCCTTGGAAAATGCTTGTAATCTACCGTTCACATTTTTTACTTTCTCTTATACATGGAGGCTATAAATTGGAGGCTATAAATTCTATGTAGTCCAGTGCCATGTCCTTCAGGTTGGTTACTGCGGTGTGGTGGAGGAGTTAGCGCAGGGTGCACATCCACACGTAAACTCTCCATTATGAGAATGAAAAACAGGAGAGGGGAAACATGGCGTGTTTGTTTCCTATTAAGGCAAATGTTCTCCTCTAAGAGGATTATCCCTGACACCGGCTTTGAGTTGCGTAAGGCTATCCTGGGAATCTGCGATCATATCAGCCATGGCCTCATATCCTGTATTTTTTCAGAAATGTCCACTACAAAGTGGTAGGGACCTGGGAACATAGAATGAATTAATAGGTTATATTTATATGTACAGGTTCATGTTTGATGGGATGTAAGATTCATTTGAGTTTTCATCCATTTTGTTCAGACCAGTGACCAGTGTTCCTTGACCCGTCTGGGTTTTTCTCCTTAAATTTGTATCCCTCGCTAGTATTTTTAATTAATCCAACTCATTTTCTAATACTTATTCATGCAGAACTACTCAGTCTACCTCTCCAGTCTGTCTCAGCCACGATTCCGACATCAAACACAATGTCTCATGTTATACCCAGACCTATTGTTGTTCAATATGATTTAATAGGAGTTCTCAAATATAGACTTTCAGATTTTAATTGAAGAGACCCCTGCATTGTGTGGTTCCTTGAATGTTACTTGCCTCATGATCAACCATGCCTGATACTTGAAAACCCATGTCAGCTCCTAGAGCTAATTCTAAGGCTTTAGCTCGGTGGGCTACCCCGGACAACTTGGGTTTGATACTGGTCAAATTTGTATAGCCCAAGATCGAGGCTCACGGGTAAAAGCTATTTTGTCAGGATCCGGAACTTCAATGTGAGGGTGAAAAAGCTCTAGCACACCTGAATCACACAGTGATGGTCCCACAGGCATTTCCCAACCCCAGTGAGAGCTTTTCCAGAATAATGCATAGGCCCTTTGAGCAACAGAAAGCACCAACACACAACTGATGTTTCTAACATGGTCTTGTATTTTTATCATATGTCATAAATGATTTCAGCACTCCCGTGGCGACAGTGCCATGGTGCACGTCCTTGAATGTCAGGGCCCCAGCTGTCGGCCCTAACGTTGCTGATGAAGAGCCCTCCTCGCAGGCTGTTTGCACAAACAGATTAGATGTATGACTGTCTTCCTCTGTCCCTGCTACAGGGAGAGAAAGAACCACTCACTGGTTGCCTGGAACGACACAGCCTGTTCCATCACACACACACACACTTAAGTGCACCTACAACCCTTGTAACAGCGGATAGATAATAATGTAGTCTAATAACACGGTTGATGATGTGGAAAGCTACTCTCATCCAGTCCAAACCGTGACCCCAATGCGTGCACCCAATGCGTTGAAAGGGACCATTTTTAAGAGTGAATCTGTCAGCCTTTGTCCCAGTGAAAGTGGCAATTATGTCAACAGTGCACCACTCTTCACCTTCCGCACACAAGAAACTGTGTCAAAGGTACCACGTTCTATTTATTGACTTGTCTATGGAATCCATTTCTGTTTATATGAAATGTTATGACAACCATTTTACCACCATTTTACCAGGAAATAGTGTCACAACAAGAGTCTTATTCCAATCACTTTAATAGGTCCACCGGCCATACGAATGAATTCATTCTGAAAGAACACATAAAATTCTTATAAATTGATGATAAAAACAAATAATGAAATTAGTTTCATATTTAATAAATAAACAATCATTTAGTGTGTGCTGCATCTCTAAGACAAACCTTTTGAAATGCTGCTTAATAGTTTCATAGCCAATCATGTTTGACCTTTTCTTGCATGTAACTGAATATCATTTAGAGATTAGGATCAAATGTCAAACGTGAAAGCTTTCAGAGGAGGCATGTTAAAAATCTAAGTGAATAAATATACATTTACATTTACATTTAAGTCATTTAGCAGACGCTCTTATCCAGAGCGACTTACAAATTGGATCTGGCTAAATTTGCTAATGCAGACCCATCATAAGAACTCTTATCTCTTTTAATGTATTTGTCTTGTTTCACAAGCTCCTGCTAACCTAACCTGTTAATTGACTTGTTTACTTTCCAAACGTACATCTCCTTCTTGCTGAATGTTTTTTGTATTATTTTATTTTTTTAACCTTTATTTTAACATGGAAGATGTGCCCTGTATAATACAACATAAATATACACATTATACATGCAATAAAACACCCAAAAAACTGTAACGGGAAGCACAAATAAAACATTACAAATCAATAATAAACAAACATACAATCAATAATACAGTAGTAAAAATATATATACAGCATTTGCAAATGAGGTAGGATAAGAGAGGTAAGGCAATAAATAGGCCGTGGTGGTGAAGTGGTGAAGTAATTACAGTATAGCAATTAAATAATGGAATGGTGGAATGTGCAGAAGATGAATGTAAAGTGACTGTTCCACTGGATGTCATAGGGTGAATGCACCAATTTGTAAGTCGCTCTGGATAAGAGCGTCTGCTAAATGACTTAAATGTAAATGTAATGAATGTACAAGTAGAGATACTAGGGTGCAAAGGAGCAAGATAGACAAATAAATACAGTATGGGGATGAGGTAGATTGGATGGGCTATTTACAGATGAGCTATGTACAGGTGCAGTGATCTGTGAGCTGCTCTGACAGCTGGTGCTTAAAGCTAGTGAGGGAGGTAAGAGTCTCCAGCTTTAGTGATTTTTGCAGTTCATTCCAATCATTGGCAGCAGAGTCCTGGAAGGAGAGGCGGCCGAAGGAAGAATTGGCTTTGAGGGTGACCAGTGAGATATACCTGCTGGAGCTCATGCTAAGGGTGGGTGCTGCTATGGTGACCAGTGACCTGAGATAAGGCGGGGCTTTACCTAGCAGAGACTTGTAGATGACCTGGAGCCAGTGGGTTTGGCGACGAGTATGAAGTGAGGGCCAGCCAACAAGAGTGTACAGGTTGCAGTTGTGGGTAGTATATATATATATATATATATATATATATATATATATATATATATATATATATATATATATATATATTGTTGAGTAGAGTGTTGGAGGCTATTTTGTAAATGACATCGCCGAAGTCGAGGATTGGTAGGATAGTCAGTTTTACGAGGCTATGTTTGGCAGCATAAGTGAAGGATGCTTTGTTGCGAATAGGAAGCCCATTCTATTTAATTTTGAATTGGAGATGCTTAATGTGTCTGGAAGGAGAGTTTACAGTCAAACCAGACACCTAGGTATTTGTAGTTGTCCATATATTCTAAGTCAGAACCGTCCAGAGTAGTGATGCTGGACGAACAGGCGGGTAGGGGCAGCAATCGGTTGAAGAGCATGCATTTAGTTTTACTTGCATTTAAGAGCAGTTTGAGGCCACGGAAGGAGAGTTATGTGACATTGAAGTTCATCTGGAGGTTAGTTAACACAGTGTCCACGGAAGGGCCAGAGGTATACAGAATGGTGTCGTCTGCGTACAGGTGGACCAAAGAATCACCGGCAGCAAGAGCGACATCATTGATGTATACAGAGAAGAGAGTCGGCTCGAGAATTGAACCCTGTGGCACCCCCATAGAGACTGCCAGAGGGCCAGGCCACACGCCCTCCGATTTGACATAATGAACTCTATCAGAGAAGTAGTTGGTGAACCAGGAGAGGCAGTCATTTGAGAAACCAAGGCTGTTGAGTCTGCCAATAAGAATGTTGTGATTGACAGAGTCGAAAGCTTTAGCCAGGTCGATGAATACAGCTGCACAGTAATGTCTCTTATCGATGGTGGTTATGATATCGTTTAGGACCTTGAGCGTGGCTGAGGTGCACCCATGACCAGCTCTGAAACCAGATTGCATAGCGGAGAAGGAAAGGTGTTATTCTTCCTAGGTTTTGGCATTTCTAGAGAGTTTTTTTCTAGCCACAGTGCTTCTACACCTGCATTGCTTGCCGTTTGGGGTTTTAGGCTGGGTTTCTGTACAGCACTTTGAGATATCAGCTGATGTACAAAGGGCTATATAAATACATTTGATTTGATTTGATTCGAAATGGTCGGTAATGTGTTTGTTAACTTGGCTTTCGAAAACCTTAGAAAGGACAGATAGAGGTCTGTAGCAGTTTGGGTCTCGTGTCTCCCCCTTTGAAGAGGGGGATGACCGCGGCAGCTTTCCAATCTATGGGAATCTCAGACGATACGAAAGAGAGGTTGAACAGGCTAGTAATAGGGTTTGTAACAATTATGAACACTAACACATACAGTGTGGAGAACAAGTATTTTATACACTGCCGATTTTGCAGGTTTTCCTACTTACAAAGCATGTATTAATTTTTATCGTAGGTACACTTCAACTGTGTGAGACTGAATCAAAAACAAAAATCCAGAAAATCACATTGTATGATTTTTAAGTAATTAATTTGCATTTTATTGTTTGACATAAGTATTTGATCACCTACCAACCAGTAAGAATTCCGTCTCTCACAGACCTGTTAGTTTTTCTTTGAGAAGCCCTCCTGTTCTCCACTCATTACCTGTATTAACTGCACCAGTTTGAATTCGTTACCTGTATAAAAGACACCTTTCCACACACTCTATCAACCAGACTCCAACCTCTCCACAATGGCCAAGACCAGAGAGCTGTGTAAGGACATCAGGGATAAAATTGTAGACCTGCACAAGGCTGGGATGGGCTACAGGACAATAGGCAAGCAGCTTGGTGAGAAGGCAACAACTGTTGGCGCAATTATTAGAAAATGGAAGAAGTTCAAGATGACGGTCAATCACCCTCGGTCTGGAGCTCCATGCAAGATCTCACCTCGTGGGGCATCAATGATCATGAGGAAGGTGAGGGATCAGCCCAGAACTACACGGCAGGACCTGGTCAATGACCTGAAGAGAGCTGGGACCACAGTCTCAAAGAAAACCATTAATAACACACTATGCCGTCATGGATTAAAATCCTGCAGCGCACGCAAGGTCCCCCTGCTCAAGCCAGTACATGTCCAGGCCCGTCTGAAGTTTGCTAATGACCATCTGGATGATCCAGAGGAGGAATGGGAGAAGGTCATGTGGTCTGTTGAGACAAAAATAGAGCATTTTGGTCTAAACTCCATTCGCCGTGTTTGGAGGAAGAAGAAGGATGACTACAACCCCAAGAACACCATCTCAACTGTGAAGCATGGAGGTGGAAACATCATTCTTTGGGGATGATTTTCTGCAAAGGGGACAGGACGACTGTATCGTATTGAGGGAAGGATGGATGGGGCCATGTATCGCGAGATCTTGGCCAACAACCTCATTCCCTCAGTAAGAGCATTGAAGATGGGTCGTGGCTGGGTCTTCAGACAACGACCCGAAACACACAGCTAGGGCAACTAAGGAGTGGCTCCGTAAGAAGCATCTCAAGGTCCTGGAGTGGCCTAGCCTGAACCCAATAGAAAATCTTTGGAGGGAGCTGAAAGTCCGTATTGCCCAGCGAAAGCCCCGAAACCTGAAGGATCTGGAGAAGGTCTGTAAGGAGGAGTGGGCCAAAATCCCTGCTTTAGTGTGTGCAAACCTGGTCAAGAACTACAGGAAACGTATGATCTCTGTAATTGCAAACAAAGGTTTCTGTACCAAATATTAAGTTCTGCTTTTCTAATGTATCAAATACTTATGTTATGCAATAAAATGCAAATTCATTATTTAAAAATCATACAATGTGATTTTCTGGATTTTTGTTTTAGATTCCATCTCTCACAGTTGAAGTGTACCTATGATAAAAATTACAGACATCTACATGTTTTGTAAGTAGGAAAACCTGCAAAAACGGCAGTGTATCCAATACTTGTTCTCCCCACTGTATACACACGCACAGACGTGCACACACACAAGCACTTAGCCAAGCATCTACCTTAGGGATTTGTACACGTGCAGTCAGCTGTTAATCATAATCAGCCAGTATTTCTCTGTCTGTGTTTTCAAAATCTCCCATGTGTTTCACTATGGTAATTCAGCCATGTAAAGTTTATTTTTGTATTTTATTTAACCTTCATTTAACTAGGCAAGTCAGTTAAGAACAAATTCTTATTTACAATGACAGCCCGGCCAAACCCTAACGATCCTGCGCCAATTGTGCGCTGCCCTATGGGACTCCCAATCACACCCAGATGTGATACAGCCTGGAATCAAACCAGGGTCTGTAGTGACACCTCTAAGAATGAGATGCAGTTCCTTAGACCTCTGCGCCACTCGGGAGCCCAAAGGTGCTGTATTGAAAAAGTTGACAGTGTTGCAATTCATAACAGTAACCGCGTTTCCATCCACATCATATATAAGAAAACAACAACAGCTGTGATGGAAACAGGTTTTGGTACATTTTTATAACTTCTAAGAGATCATTTGTTCTTTCTTTTTGTGTGAGAAGTGGCAGTGGAAACGCCTTTAACGTTGGTCTTATTCATCTGTTATTTAACCAGGTAAGTTGACTGAGAACACATTCTCATTTACAGCAACAACCTGGGAAACTGGGGATTATTAGGTGACTATGATGGTTTGAGGGCGAGATTGGGAATTTAGCCAGGACACTGGGGTTAACACCCCTACAATAAACTTTAATAACCTCAGCGAGTCAGGACACCCGTTTAACATCCCATCTGAAAGACAGCACCCTACACGGGGCAGTGTCCTGCAATCACTGCCCCAGGGCAGTGGGATATTTTTTTAGACCAGAGGAAAGAGTGCCTCCTACTGGCCCTCCAACACCACTTCCAGCAGCATCTGATCTCCCATCCAGGGACTGACCAGGTCCAACCTTGCTTAGCTTCAGAAGCAAGCCAGCAGTGGTATGCTGCTGGCACAAACATGTCAAGTTCTGTTGACATGATTATCAATGATGGACTGCTATTTGACAAATACAAATATTATCGCTCTTATCCAAAATAATCTCATGCATTGCAGACTAACATACCCGCAGAGCCTACCCGCACTGTATCTGCTGGCTGTTGGCTAGAGTGCACGTGCCAAGACCAGAGTAGGCTAATTGTTTATTTAGCGCGTTTAAAAACACTTTTTTTGTGACAAAACTATTGGTAGAGTTGAAAATGTGATGGAATTCATTGAACAGTAGATTTTTATTTTGTACGTGAAAACTAAGGCGAAAAAGTACATTTTGTGTGCACTACATCATCACACACTGATTTTAATCCACAACTATTCAGTTTGGTGGAAACACCACTGTTGGAAAATATGCAGATTTTAGAATATCAACATGAAAATCTGTCGCCAATTGAATGGAAACCTAGCTCCTTACTAACTTAAATATCTATGTACCAGGAATGAGCAGCAGGTGCAATCAATCAGGCTTGATTGACATATGGTTTCTTTGGCATGGAAGATTTTAAAAAGTGTTACACAGGAAGAGGAAGAAGGAGAGCCAGGTGGGAAAGATGGCGGGCAGTTTGATTTAGGGAAGTAGTATTTGGGCACAAATGTTTAAAGAGGGACAACTTGGGAGACCATAAACTTCGAAAGAGTTAGTAGCATAAACCAAATACATGTTTATTCATCACATGCTTCGTAAACTAACAGTGAAATTCTTCCTTACAGACCCTTCCCAACAATGCAGAGAGAAAGAAAATCAGATAAATAATAGAAAAGTTCAAGTTAAAAAATAATAGAAAAGTAAAACAAGTAATAATAATTACACAGTGAGTAACAATAACTTGGGCTATATACAATGTACTCAAAGCATGCACAGACCAACTGTCAACTGTCTTCACAGACATTTTCAACCTCTCCCTGACCAAGTCTGTAATACCTACATGTTTCAAGCAGAACACCATAGTACCTATGCCCAAGGAAGTGAAGGTAACCTGCCTAAATGATTACTGCCCCGTAGCGCTCACGTCGGTAGCCATGAAGTGCTTTGAAAGGCTGGTCATGGCTCACAACAGCATCCTCCCAGACACCTTAGATCCACTCTAATTAGCATACCATCCCTAACAGATCCACAGATGATGCAATCTCACTCCACACTGCCCTGGATCTGCCACTGGATCCTGGACTTCCTGACGGGCCTCCCACAGGTGTTAAGAGTAGGCAACAAAACGTCTGCCACGCTGATCCTTAACACTGGGGCCCCTCAGGGGTGTGTACTTAGTCCCCTCCTGTATTCCCTGTTCACCCATGACTGCATGGCCAAACACGACTCCAACACCATCATTAGGTTTGCTGACGACACAGCAGTGGTAGGCCTGATCACTGACAACGATGAGACGGCCTATAGGGAGGAGGTCAGAGAACTGGCAGTGTGATGCCAGGACAACAACCTCTCCCTCAATGTGAGCAAGACAAAGGAGCTGATCATGGACTACAGGAAAAGGTGGGCCGAACAGGCCCCCATTAAAATCGACGGGGCTGTAATGGAACAGGTCGAGAGTTTCATGTTCCTTGGTGTCAACATCACCAACGAACTATCATGCTCCAAACATACCAAGACAGTCGTGAAGAGCGCATGACAAACCCTTTTCCACCTCAGGAGACTGAAAAGATTTGTCATGGATCCCAGATCCTCAAAAGGTTCTACAGCTGCACCATCGAGAACATCCTGACCGGTTGCATCACCGCCTGGTAAGGCAACTGCTCGGCATCTGACCGTAAGGCACTACAGAGGATAGTGCGAACGGCCCAGTACATCACTGGGGCCAAGCTCCCTGCCATCTAGGACCCATACAATATGCAGTGTCAGAGGAAAGCCCATAAAATTGTCAGAGACTCCGTCCACCCTAGTTATAGACTGTTTTCTCTGCTACCGCACGGCAAGCAGTACCAGAACGCCAAGTCTAGGACCAAAAGGCTCCTCAACATCTTCTACCCCCAAGCCATAAGACTGCTGAACAATTAATAAAATCGCCACCGGACAACAATTTACATTGACCCCCCCCCCTCTTTTGTACACTGCTGCTACTCTTTGTTTATTATCTATGTCACTTCACTTCACCCCCACCTACTTGTACAAATTACCTCAACTAACTGTACCCCCCGCACACTGTTTCGGTACCGGAGCCCCCTGTATATAGCCTCGTTATTCTTATTGTGTTACTTTTGTTATTACTTTTTATTTTAGTCTACTTGGTAAATATTTTCTTAACTCTTCTTGAACTGCACTGTTGATTAAGGGCTTGTAAGTAAGCATTTCACAGTAAAGTCTATACTTGTTATATTCGGCGCATGTAACAAATAAAGATTGATTTGATACACAGGGCACCAGTACCAATTCGATATACAGGGGTACGAGGTCATTTGAGGTAGATATGTACATATGGTATAACTAGGAATAAGTGACAGATAATGGGGGTGGCAGGTAGCCTAGTGGTTAGAGCTTTGGACATAAAAACTAAAGGTTGCAAGATCGAATCTCCAAACTGGTAAGGTCAAAATTGATGTTCTGAATCAGGCAGTTCCTTGGCTGTCATTGAAAATAAGAATTTGTCCTTAACTGACTTGACTTGTTAAATAAAGGTTTTAAAAAATCGTATAAACATTAGCAGCAGCTTATGTAATGAGTCAAAGTTATTTCAGAAAGGGTCAATGCAGATAGTCCAGGTAGCTATTTGGCTAGCTATTTAGCTTGGGGGTGCAGCTGGAGAACTTTTTAAGGATCTGCGGACCCATGCCAAATCTTTTCAGCCTTTTGAGAGGGAAGAGGCGTTGTCGTGCCCTCTTCGTGACTGTGTTGGTGTGCGTGGACCATGATCGATCCTTAGTGATGTGGACACCAAGGAACTTGAAGCTCTTGACCCGCTCCACTACAGCCCATCAATGTGAACAGGGTGTGCTGGGCCCTCTGTTTCCTGTAGTCCACGATCATCTCCTTTGTCTTGCTGACGTTGAGGGAGAGGTTGTTGTCCTGGCACCACACTGCCAGGTCTCTGACCTCCTCCCTATAGTAGTCAATGAACAGCATTCTCACATAGGTGTTCCTAGTGAGTGAGTGAATGCCTCTTGGCACTCAGAATAATCTTTCATTGGGCAACTGAGAAACAGATTCAATGAATCAGGTCCTGTCCAGTCAAAAATTAGGATTTCCCTGAAATTATATCATATTGGTACAGTTAGCATCACCAAAGTTTTGAAGTTCTGCAAAAAAAAAGATAAAACTTAATCTGAAATAGCAAGGCTTCCAAAAAGCTGTTATATCTGACAAAAGATAAGCTATACAGGTTCAGTTCAGTGAGACGCCCCTACCAGAGGGTAAATACAGCAAGGTGTCTGGGGTAAACCATCCCATTTCTATCATACAATCCTTGATGTGTCGTGGTGGTTGGACACTTTTGCAGGGCTCTTGAGACCATCTCTTTTGATGATGATTTCCATGGCAACCGTCCCTAAGGCAGAGTGTGTCTGTCACAGTGCCCGGGATGGGAAGCTCATAATTATAGAGGAAGTCTGGATTACGTTGTAGGCCTCCCATTCAATTCCCGTATGGCTAATTGAATTGACTTCACTTTGGGTGTGGGAATTAAATGGACTCAAACTGCTCTGTAGTTTCATCAGGTACTATTGTCTCTGCTTCCTAAAGCATCACTTGTGATGCTATAACGGTGTCAGGTGTGCCAGTACACATGCAATGGGTGTGGTGACTAAACATGTCTTTATCCAAAATAGAGGCCTGCTATCAAAAATGTTGTTTCCCAGTTTACCTATATAGTAGGATCTGTTTTGCTATTGATCTAAATGAATATCTGATCTGATTGCCCGGAAAGCTAGCAGCAATTTGGATGTAGGCTGCATTCAAGTTTACAGCGGGCAAGGAGTTCACCCTTAACTCTTTGTAACATTGTTCAAAACCTCTGAAAAGTTAAGACAATCATTATGGAAAGCAATGAAAGCTACCAAGTTAGTTATACATTTAAAGGCTATGTGATGGATTAAACAAAGCTACAGTATATGATATAACTTCACACATGGAGATATTATCTTGGCTGTTACGGTAAAATCAACCTACAGTCAGTGGTGTAGTGGAGGGTATACGCATGTATACCCCGTATACCTACTTATTTTTCAGTGGGCATTAAGTATACTCACTTGAATCCCCACGATGCATATCAAAGTAGGACTAGTGTAGTGGAGGTACAGTGTACGCCGTATAAATCAATAAGGCTGATGGAACAGACCATTTTGAATCAACATCTTAAAATGTTGATAAACTATTATTTCTTCACATTTTAAGCGCACAAATGTGCACACGGATTTTAACCTAATGTTGCAGGCGTAAAAGAAATGCCTGAAACTAGATCCCCTACATACTGCTCTTGACGAGAAAGGGAAAAAGCTGTCGGGGAGGTTCTCTTCTGCACTGTTCAACCAATCCAGTACATGTGGAGGAGGAGTTAAGCTGGAGCATCACCTTATTAAAATTCAATAGAAAAAGTTGCATCACAGGCTCTATTTCCCTCAAAACTGAACATCCAGTTGTTGGGGACTCAGCAGAGGCTACATGGTGATAGGCCTACTCGCAAATGTTACAAAATGCAATTTGCGGGAAAACCTTCATGTTTCATGGACAGAGATCTAAATATCTATTAGACATTTTAAAAGAGGGTAGATCTAAAGATGCAACATCATGGGTTGCTAATATGACTAGGATTATGCCTTTGGTGGCTAGACAATGAAAGAAAGTTGAAAGAAAACCAATAAAACAGGAGAATGGATAAGAGGAAGTATTTTATAATGTAATTGCTGCCAATTGATGGGACTAACCGCCTTCTGGTTTATGGAAAGGCTTTCCCAAAACCTTCTCAATTAAATGTTAACCAGCTACAAAGTAGCCTACCTGGCTGAATGATATACTGATTATTTGCATCAATCCAGTGCCTATTTGTTTTGTAAACTCCATCTCATGTGCTACAGAAACACCACTAACCAAACAACAGTGCTATGTGCTTGCACACTTGAATCAAAGGGTAACTACAATAAAAAATACATCTATTTGATTTTTCCCAGACTTTCTGGGAAGAAGTTCCTTAGTGACCTTAATTCATACATCAAGTACAAGGGTGTAGCGAAAACCCACAGACACTCGGTCCTCCGTGGAATGAAACCCACAGACACTCGGTTCTCCGTGGAATGAAACCCACAGACACTCGGTCCTCCGTGGAATGAAACCCACAGACACTCGGTCCTCCGTGGAATGAAACCCACAGACACTCGGTCCTCCGTGGAATGAAACCCACAGACACTCGGTCCTCCGTGGAATGAAACCCACAGACACTCGGTCTGTCATGTTTGTCATTTATTATCATGTCTTGTCCCTGTGCTCCCCATTCTATTCGTTTCCCTCTGCTGGTCTTATTAGGTCCTTTCGCTCTTTCTATCCCTCTCTCTCCCCCTCCCCCTCTCACTCTCTCGCTCTCTCTTCTCTCTATCGTTCCGTTCCTGCTCCCAGCTGTTCCTATTCCCCTAATCATCATTTAGTCTTCCCACACCTGTTCCCGATCCTTTCCCCTGATTAGAGTCCCTATTTATTCCTTTGTGTTCCGTTCCTGTCCCGTCGGTTCCTTGTTTAGTATTCACCATGCTGTGATTGCGTTTCGCCCTGTCCTGTCGTGTTTTTGCTGTGATTGTGTATCGCCCTGTCCTGTCGTGTTTTTTGCCTTCATCAGATGCTGCGTGTGAGCAGGTGTCTCTGTCTACTACGGCCTGCGCCTACCCGAAGCGACCTGCAGTCTGTGGCCGCTTCTCCAGTTATTCCCCTCTACAGACTAGAGGATTTCTGTTATTCCCTGTTTGGACTTAAATAAACTCTGTTTCTGTTAAGTCGCTTTTGGGTCCTCTTTCACCTGCATGACAGAAGGAACCGACCGCCTGTGCCTCTATTGCGGAGTTGCTGGACATTTTGTTAATTCATGTCCAGTAAGAGGCCAGAGCCCATCAGTAAGCGGAGGGCTACTGGTGAGCGCTACTACTCAGGTCTCTTCATCTAGATCTTGTACTACTATGTCGGTCCATCTACGCTGGACCGGTTCGGGTGCTACATGCAGTGCCTTGATTGACTCTGGGGCTGAGGGTTGTTTCATGGACGAAGCATGGGTTCGGAAACATAACATTCCTTTCAGACCGTTAGACAAGCCTACGCCCATGTTTGCCTTAGATGGTAGTCATCTTCCCAGTATCAAATTTGAGACACTACCTTTAACTCTCACAGTATCTGGTAACCACAGTGAGACTATTTCTTTTTGATTTTCCGTTCACCGTTTACACCTGTTGTTTTGGGTCATCCCTGGCTAGTATGTCATAATCCTTCTATTAATTGGTCTAGTAATTCTATCCTATCCTGGAACGTTTCTTGTCATGTGAAGTGTTTAATGTCTGCCATCCCTCCCGTTTCTTCTGTCCCTACTTCTCAGGAGGAACCTGGCGATTTGACAGGAGTGCCGGAGGAATATCATGATCTGCGCACGGTCTTCAGTCGGTCCCGAGCCAACTCCCTTCCTCCTCACCGGTCGTATGATTGTAGTATTGATCTCCTTCCGGGGACCACTCCTCCTCGAGGTAGACTATACTCTCTGTCGGCTCCCGAACGTAAGGCTCTCGAGGATTATTTGTCTGTGTCTCTTGACGCCGGTACCATAGTGCCTTCTTCCTCTCCGGCCGGGGCGGGGTTCTTTTTGTTAAGAAGAAGGACGGTACTCTGCGCCCCTGCGTGGATTATCGAGGGCTGAATGACATAACGGTTAAGAATCGTTATCCGCTTCCCCTTATGTCATCAGCCTTCGAGATTCTGCAGGGAGCCAGGTGCTTTACTAAGTTGGACCTTCGTAACGCTTACCATCTCGTGCGCATCAGAGAGGGGGACGAGTGGAAAACGGCGTTTAACACTCCGTTAGGGCATTTTGAGTACCGGGTTCTGCCGTTCGGTCTCGCCAATGCGCCAGCTGTTTTTCAGGCATTAGTTAATGATGTTCTGAGAGACATGCTGAACATCTTTGTTTTTGTCTATCTTGACGATATCCTGATTTTTTCTCCGTCACTCGAGATTCATGTTCAGCACGTTCGACGTGTTCTACAGCGCCTTTTAGAGAATTGTCTCTACGTAAAGGCTGAGAAGTGCTCTTTTCATGTCTCCTCCGTTACCTTTCTCGGTTCCGTTATTTCCGCTGAAGGCATTCAGATGGATTCCGCTAAGGTCCAAGCTGTCAGTGATTGGCCCGTTCCAAGGTCACGTGTCGAGTTGCAGCGCTTTTTAGGTTTCGCTAATTTCTATCGGCGTTTCATTCGTAATTTCGGTCAAGTTGCTGCCCCTCTCACAGCTCTTACTTCTGTCAAGACGTGTTTTAAGTGGTCCGGTTCCGCCCAGGGAGCTTTTGATCTTCTAAAAGAACGTTTTACGTCCGCTCCTATCCTCGTTACTCCTGACGTCACTAGACAATTCATTGTCGAGGTTGACGCTTCAGAGGTAGGCGTGGGAGCCATTCTATCCCAGCGCTTCCAGTCTGACGATAAGGTTCATCCTTGCGCTTATTTTCTCATCGCCTGTCGCCATCTGAGCGCAACTATGATGTGGGTAACCGTGAACTGCTCGCCATCCGCTTAGCCCTAGGCGAATGGCGACAGTGGTTGGAGGGGGACCGTTCCTTTTGTCGTTTGGACAGACCATAAGAACCTTGAGTACATCCGTTCTGCCAAACGACTTAATGCCCGTCAAGCTCGTTGGGCGTTGTTTTTCGCTCGTTTCGAGTTTGTGATTTCTTACCGTCCGGGTAGCAAGAACACCAAGCCTGATGCCTTATCCCGTCTGTTTAGTTCTTCTGTGGCTTCTACTGATCCCGAGGGGATTCTTCCTTATGGGCGTGTTGTCGGGTTAACAGTCTGGGGAATTGAAAGACAGGTTAAGCAAGCACTCACGCACACTGCGTCGCCGCGCGCTTGTCCTAGTAACCTCCTTTTCGTTCCTGTTTCCACTCGTCTGGCTGTTCTTCAGTGGGCTCACTCTGCCAAGTTAGCTGGTCATCCCGGTGTTGGAGGCACTCTTGCGTCTATTCGCCAGCGCTTTTGGTGGCCGACTCAGGAGCGTGACACGCGCCGTTTCGTGGCTGCTTGTTCGGACTGCGCGCAGACTAAGTCGGGTAACTCTCCTCCTGCCGGTCGTCTCAGACCGCTCCCCATTCCTTCTCGACCATGGTCTCACATCGCCTTAGACTTCATTACCGGTCTGCCTTTGTCTGCGGGGAAGACTGTGAGAGCCGCCAATAAACGCAGGATTAAGAGTCCAAGGTATTGTTGCGGCCAGAGAGTGTGGCTTTCCACTCGCAACCTTCCTCTTACGACAGCTTCTCGTAAGTTGACTCCGCGGTTCATTGGTCCGTTCCGTGTCTCCCAGGTCGTCAGTCCTGTCGCTGTGCGACTGCTTCTTCCGCGACATCTTCGTCGCGTCCATCCTGTCTTCCATGTCTCCTGTGTTAAGCCCTTTCTTCGCACCCCCGTTCGTCTTCCCTCCCCCCCTCCCGTCCTTGTCGAGAGCGCACCTATTTACAAGGTACATAAGATCATGGACATGCGTTCTCGGGGACGGGGTCACCAATACCTTGTGGATTGGGAGGGTTACGGTCCTGAGGAGAGGAGTTGGGTTCCGTCTCGGGACGTGCTGGACCGTTCACTCATCGATGATTTCCTCCGTTGCCGCCAGGATTCCTCCTCGAGTGCGCCAGGAGGCGCTCGGTGAGTGGGGGGGTACTGTCATGTTTGTCATTTATTATCATGTCTTGTCCCTGTGCTCCCCATTCTATTCGTTTCCCTCTGCTGGTCTTATTAGGTCCTTTCCCTCTTTCTATCCCTCTCTCTCCCCCTCCCTCTCACTCTCTCGCTCTCTCTTCTCTCTATCGTTCCGTTCCTGCTCCCAGCTGTTCCTATTCCCCTAATCATCATTTAGTCTTCCCACACCTGTTCCCGATCCTTTCCCCTGATTAGAGTCCCTATTTATTCCTTTGTGTTCCGTTCCTGTCCCGTCGGTTCCTTGTTTAGTATTCACCATGCTGTGATTGCGTTTCGCCCTGTCCTGTCGTGTTTTTGCTGTGATTGTGTATCGCCCTGTCCTGTCGTGTTTTTTGCCTTCATCAGATGCTGCGTGTGAGCAGGTGTCTCTGTCTACTACGGCCTGCGCCTACCCGAAGCGACCTGCAGTCTGTGGCCGCTTCTCCAGTTATTCCCCTCTACAGACTAGAGGATTTCTGTTATTCCCTGTTTGGACTTAAATAAACTCTGTTTCTGTTAAGTCGCTTTTGGGTCCTCTTTCACCTGCATGACACGGTCCTCCGTGGAATGAAACCCACAGACACTCGGTCCTCCGTGGAATGAAACCCACAGACACTCAGTCCTCCGTGGAATGAGTTTGACAAGTGTGACTTAGAACTTTCCATTTTAAAAAATTATAATATTCAAAAAGTGACTTAAAAACCTTAGAAAATATATAAATAAGAAACCTGTAAATTTCTGACTCAGTTGACAGACTCATTTATCTGTTTCAATAGAAGGCCTACTATTAGCCTACTTACACAGTACAGCTTGGGGAGGCCTGACTGCGAAAGACCAAATATGGGATTTATAATTTTAGGTCATTCAGAGTGTGTCACTATTTCTCAGACGTTTTCACACAGGGTGCCTTTCTGTTGCCGGGTGGGCCATTTTTGTTTCTTCTCACAATTAGAGTATATCCACTTCTCCAGGCACCACTTAACCACTGCCTACAGCGATTCACATAATGTCCTATTTAGGGAGGGAATCTGTGTAGGATGGGTTGTATCATTCAAGCTAATCAGATATTTTCTATTCAATGCTAAAAGCTGTTAGGTGGGTGAGAAGTGTTTCATGTTGGTTATGCTGATCAAACCCTTCAAAGTTAGATTTATACCATGCACTGAATTTGTTAATATAATGTTATTCCTCATAGGATATGTGGGTAATACTACCCTGTGGGAGGCATATAACATCAATATAACACCACCAGGCATTGGTCATGTCAGCGGGACCTTTTCGAAGCACACAGTCACAGGAAATGAGGCACATGAGTCAGGGGTATGGGCTGAATTTAAAGCTCCATGGTCTTTAGATTGTCCCAAAAGACTTGAAACGTTGCCGGATTAGCCTAATAACTGCTGTTCAATAGACATGGCATACAGTATGTCCTTTGTTGTGTCAGTAAGAGTACCTCATATTCAGTTATGAAATATATTATGTTTTATCCAAAGTAGACAAGTTCAAGTGTTGATTATTTTATAAATATATACTGTAGGCCTATAATTACCTTCTTATACAATCAATCTATTGTTCCCTTTTCCAGGTGCCAAATACAGTTCAATGCACCAGTTTGTTACAGTGTATGTCTGTTGAAATTCTTCTCCGCTAAAGACTGTGGTAGAAGACATATGGTGATTTCCATAGCCATGCTACTCTCTATTCCGATTTCAATAGGCCACTGTCTTCGTATGACTTGAAGGGAAAGAGGGATGCCTAGTCAGTTGTAAAACTGAATGCATTCAACTGAAATGTGTCTTATGCATTTAACCCGACTCCTCTGAATCAGAGAGGTGCTGGGGGCTGCCTTAATCAACATCCACGTCATTGGCACCCGGGGAACAGTGGGTTAACTGCCTTGCTCAGGGACAGAATGAAGGGCAAACTGCAGTTGCTACATCCATTTTTGGACTTGTAAATTAATTATATATACCCATTCTTGAAGAATATAACGTAATGCCTCATGAGCTTAGTTCAACTGTCACACCCCATCTGAACCCAAAATATAAGCTGGTTTTACTACAATGATTGTAAACGTTGTAAATGTATAGCCTCAACACTGTATAGCCTAAAAACATAGTTAAAACATGGTATTATTGGTTAAAACAACACCTTTGATATAATGCATGGTCAGTCCTCTGTCTATGAATTGAAATGGTTACATTTCTCCAGGCCCATCCCTCAGCGTTTTACCAAAAGAGAGCAGGGTTGACGCTTTGTTATTGTTTCAGCAGCGGATTGGCCCTTTAAGTGGAGACTTGAGAGATATGGGATAAGCCACCTAATTGTGTCTGTGCAGGATCCTTTCAATTATTTTATAACATTAACAACAGAGAATGCAATGCAATAACGTGGTTGGCAAAAGAAACATCCTGCTGGGCAAAAACTGGTTGAGTTGATTCAACGTTGATGACGTTGAATCAATTTGGGGAAATTATTGGATTTTTCAAAAATCATCAACATAAGGGGTGTTTTCACCTAACTTTAAACATACATCCAATGACATGGTTCGTTTTTTGTTGCTGTATTGAATTTAGTTGACAACAAATGTAAATCAAAACTAGACGTTGAACTGACTGACGTCTGTGTCCGGTGGAATGTAGCCTACATAATTCAAGAAAAAACCTTTGATTGCACTTACTGATTATGGATTTTATCAATATCCGTGATTTCTCTTCGCTTTCATAGCCTACATTTCTTGATTAGACTTGTATATTACAAATGGAATTTGATTAGCCTTTAGCAACAATAATTGTAAATAGGGTAGTAGTAGCCACCTGGGGTAACTGCCCCCCTGTAATTCACATAAAGACCACAAGATGTCAAATTATTTTTCCAACACTTTCCCTGGCTGTCACTGTTCTTGCTGAACAAAAAATGTCCTGTGTCATTACAACCTTGAGATATTTCAACAAAACGATTTTGTGGTAAGTTGATCTAATTTTTTTACATTTAGAAAAAGTTGTAGATATATTCCAATGATGTTAGATCTATATATTTTTGTTAAAAATTCAAGTAGGAAAGCCTTAGAAATAAACAACTTGTTTAGAGAGAAACATGTTGAGAGTTTGAGTATGTTTGATGAGTGTGTTGGGGCAACTCTCCCCCCTACTAGGGGGTAACTGACCTCTGGGGGCTTGTTACCCCTTTATGGTTATGAATGTGTTTATTCCTGTCAGTTAGACAATGACTAGCCTAGTTAGTGCTAGTTTATGCTAGCTAGCAACTTCACTAGCATTAAATGCTTGCCAGCTAGCTAGTTAGCATAAGCTGCTAGGAGTGCTAGCTAGCAATCTCACTACCAGATCGTTTGAGGTAAAAAAATATATATTTAAAAAGATAACATAACTGTTATGCGGAGTGGAACAGGGGAACCCAAGAGCAGACTCAGACAAGGAGAGTGGGATGAAGTAACCAAGGTATTTATTGAAACCCAGGGGGGAGATGGAGTGTAGGTCAGGGAAAGCTTGTGCGGGTTGCTGGAAACCAGGTGCGGAGGCTGTGGCTGGAGTGAGAAGGGTTGAGACAGGGTAAGCAGGTCAGGAGGGGAATCCAAGAGAGTAATAGAGTGGGGACTCCAGGACAGAGTAGTAGGATGACCAGACGTGGGACAGGCACCAGAGTCAGAGCGGGCAGAATTGTAGCAGAGAGGAAAATAGCATCAGGCAAGGAAACCAGGAGCTGAATAGTAACAAATAGCTAGTCGTGTAGACTGACTGAGCAGATATTACAATCTGGCAGTGGCAGGGCTGAGTATTTGTAAAAGTCTTGATTGTGGAATAGGTTGCAGCTGGTGGGGATCTGCTCTGAATCCAGCACACCTGTCTCCGCCCACACAATCACACACACACACAGAGAGAGAGAGGGAGTGGGAGAGAGTACTGGAGGAGTGGCGGCAGGTCAAGGAGACACAGGATGAGCAGTAGAGGGCGTGGCAGGAGCAGATGTGACAATAGCTTAATTTCAGTTCTAAATGCTAGTGACTGATAGCTTTACTGTTAATTCAACCTTATAGCCTTTTAGCTATTTTACGCAGCTTTTTATGTCATATAGCTAGAAAAAAACGTAGATAGCTAAGAGAGAGCTTTTCAATTTGTATCTCTCCCCCTGTTTTCAGTCACAGGTGGGGATTTAGGTGCAAGCAGTGCAGGAGGTGGGCTCATGAGTTGTGCTCCAATTTTACTAGGGATAGCTGTATTTGTGACCTACATGTTCTAATTAGAATTGTGCAATAGCAGAACATAAGAGAGTTGCCACATTGTTACACTGAGTTAATTAGTTAAGTTACTGTTATTAAATGTTATATTCCAATGTTATTTATATTTCATTATAATATTATATTCCAATGAATATTTTTTTAATTAATTAAAAACACTATTGAAAAACTTTTGCTCCCGAATGTCATTTTAAAGACTGCTGGGATTTAAGATCTTGCATTATTCAAATCATATTTAGTGTAATGGTACATAATGGATTGTATGGAAAGGGAACAACAAAGAAAGAACAAATAAAAGGAATGTGCGGGTGAGCTAAAAAGAGGGACTTTACATCAAATATCCTCATAGTGCAGGTATTAATGGTGACATGTGCAACATCATCCCCTCATATTTAATTAAAATAATTAAAATAAGACAACTAGACTTAGCTTTTCAGTATTACTTACTAAATAATTTCTAAATAAAACTGATTAAATGGATTTTAACACACTTGTGTGAAACCCTATGCCATAATCTTCTACCGGGGTAGGTTAGCCTATCTATATTGACCAAAAATATAAACACCACATTTTACTGAGTTACAGTTCATAGAATGAGATCAGTCAATTGAAATAAATAAATTAGGCCCTAATCTATGGATTTCACCTAACTGGGCAGGGACACAGCCATGGATGGGCCTGGGAGGGCATAGGCCCACCCACTTGAGGGCCATGTCCACCCACAGGGAAGCCAGGCGCAGCCAATCAGAATGGGTTTTTGGGTTACACGTGGTCTGCGGTTGTGAGGCCTTTTGGATGTACTGCCAAATGCTCTAAAATGACTGGGTGTCTTATGGTAGGGAAATGAACATCCAATTCTCTGGCAACAGCTCTATTGGACATTCCTACAGTGAGCATGCTCCTTCAACTTGAGACATCTGTGGCATTGTGTTGTGTGACAAAACATTTTTAGTGGCCTTTTACTGTCCCTAGCACAAGGTGCACCTGTTTAATGATCGTGCTGTTTAATCAGCGTCTTGATATGCCACACCTGTCAGGGGGATAGATTATTTTAGCAAATGAGAAATGCTCACTTACAGGGATGTAAACAAATTGGAGCACAACATTTGAGAGAAAAAAGCAACGCTTGTATTTGTTGGGGACACGAGGAAACAAGTCGCCTAATTGGTTTAATAGCCTACTATCGATGTGCCATACGTATTTTGTGCGCAACCGCTACCACAAAAAGGTGAACTGAACAACACGCTTCATGAGTCCTGAAAGCTCTGCTTTCATTCGGACGCTTTTGAAGTCTGTTTAGAGATGACAACGCCGCTTTTGAACTGCGCAATCATGTGGCATTCTGCTTGAAATTGTATTTTATTGTATGAAGTATTGGTTATAATTTTTTTTACGGAATATAGCCTACGCATCTTGTGTGAGATGAAAACAGTTCCAGAGAGCGAAATACGTTCATTGGTTTTGGTCACAATACGAAGAAAACGATGTCGCATTATTTTGAGGATCTTCATCGTTTGGAAATGTAAGTGGTTATGTTAAACGTTCTATTGCATGGACCTTTTGTTTGGCAGCTCTCTGGGAGTCTTTTCAATGAGACTCAATCTATTCCCTTTTAGCCTCATTTTCAGCTGGTAAAATAACAGTTTCACTGGTAGTTCTAAACTACATGGTGGTTCAAGCTATTCCACTGTAAGTAGACCACTAAACGACCAAAATCCAGATGGGTTATCTAATTGAATAGCTAATGCCTCATGAGTTTAGTTCAACAAACAACATAAGAATCCAAAATGTCAACATATATTTTATGTTTGTAAATGTAAACAAGAACTGTAAAGCAGGGCTGCCTAACCCTTTTCCTGGAGATCAACTGTCCTGTAGGTTTTCAGTCCAACCCTAATTTAGCATATCTGATTCAGCTAGTTAAGGTCTTGTTGAGCAGCTAATTTAGTAGAATCAGGTGTGTTCATTTATGGTTGGACTGAGAACCCACAGGAAGGTAGATCTCCAGGAAGAGGGTTGGGCAGCCCTGTTGTAAAGCCTCAACGTGGTTAAAACTATCATTATGATAGAGCTGTGGATGCAAGGACTGACTCCATTATGTCTATGAATTTGAGTGGTTACATTTCTCCATGTCCATCCCTCAGTTTTTTTTATCAAAAGAGGTGGGATGGCTGCTTCTTTATTGTTTTAATTAAGGACTCTTCACTTGTTTTCTCTGCAAAATAACCTTAACTGTCATATGACAGTATTGGATGCCAGTACCCATCTTTAACTCTCTTTCTGTGTGTGTGTCTCCTCTCTCAGCTCTTTTTGAATGGGACGCTTAAGAGTGGCTCATAAGCTGTTTGCAACTTCTTCACCAACAACCTGAGACTCAGCCGTCAAACAGTAGAATGTGTCCCGTTGTGCCACGACCACTGTGCGTGTCTATTGACGGGCACTTACATGGCTTTAGGGTTACCTTGGCATTCCTCCTGTCCATGTGTCTGTCCCGTATGACGTTCACGGCCGCCTGCCCACCACCCTGCCTGTGTGCCAGCGACATCGTCTCCTGCAGTGGTCGCAATCTGTCAACCGTTCCCCCTGACCTCCCTGGCTATGTCACCCGATTGGACCTCGGCCACAATGTCCTCACTGCTCTGCTCTTGGATTGGTCAGACCGGCGTCTGGACAGGCTGACCGTACTGGTCCTCAGCCAAAATGCCATTATCCATCTGGCACCGGACGCCTTTGCCCCCACCCCTCACCTTCGCCACCTGGACCTCTCGTCCAATGGACTGTCTCGGCTCAATGCATCTGCCTTCCATGGGCTCGGGGAACTGGAAGTGCTGCTTCTGTTTGGAAACCGCATCTGTCAGACCATGGCAGGAGCCTTCGAGGGGCTGAGCAGCCTGGAAAGGCTGTATCTGGGCGGGAACCGACTGACTGCCTTCCCCCTGGAGCTCTACCAGCGAAATGGGGCTCTGCCACGCCTGCGTTTCCTGGATCTGTCGACGAACATGGTGAGGCAGGTGCCCGTACAGAGCCTACTCTCTCTGGCCACCTGGCAGCAGGGTGGCATCTATTTGCAGGGTAACCCGTTGGTGTGTGACTGTGCCTTGCGCGCCATGCTGGAGTACTGGGAGAGGAGGCAGTACTGTCCCCTACTAGACTTCAGGGAGGAGTATCCATGCAGTCTCGGTCAGGAGGAGTGGCTGAATTGTTCTGGCAACCCTCAGGGTGGGTTCCATGGAACTGTAGAAGTGTCTTACCAGGCAGAGCCTGGTGATTGGCTTATGGTGCCGTGCCCTGGCATTTCTCTCCCCTTCCAGGAAGAGGTGGTTGTGTTCTGGGTGACCCCAGGCGATGGATCCCCGGCACTGGGCGTAACAGACGATCAGAGCAGCCGCCTCACGGTCCTCGCCAATGGTACGCTGGAGATCCGAGGGGCTCTCCGTGGGGATTCAGGGACTTACTCATGCGTGGCAGTCCGTGGTCGACACCGGAGCTCCAACGAGACTTTGGAGGTCACCATCGCTGTAGGTAACCCCAGCGGACCAGGCAAGAGCGGGGAGGTACGTAGCAGCGGTGGGGAGCATTTTAACACGGCATTTACCACGCTGGCATCCTGTGTGGTCAGCATCGTCCTGGTGCTCCTCTACCTGTACCTCACTCCCTGCCGTTGCCATGGTGGAAAGGCCGGGGCTGTTGGTGGGTGTGGCGGGAGAGCCATGCTCCTCTGTGCAGACCCCAGAGAGGCGGAGCTCGCAGACCGAAGGGTCACCGGTGGAAAGAGGGTGGCCTTCCTCGAAACGGGGGGCGAGCATCCCCCACAAATGCAGTGCCAAGCACCCAGTAATGGACACTGCAGCCACAGATGGCATATTGAAGAACGGAAGCAGGGCCTTGGAGCAGGTCCACGAAGAACACGTTGTGTAGCATTCAGGGTCTGTCCTTAAAGCCCCACCGGGCTTTCATGGTTCTCAAAATGTAAAATATTGAAACCTCGCTTTGAGAATCCATACATGAAAGTAGTTTTAACACCTTTTATTTCACAACAGTGATCAGACTGCTGTTTTATGTTATACCTACTGTGTGGACAGATATGGAAACAGTAGTTGGTTTCTTTGTCAAAGTTTTATACACATGAACTTGCAGATAAAGAAATGGTTCCAAACAAAATCCATTCTGTGGAACAACAGTGTGAAATGCTTTATGTAGGCATTCATGGATCTATAATGTTATTTCAGGATACACATGGTATACACTGTCCATCCAAATAATTACTTGCAGGTTCCTAGTCTGTCATAAGGTGCCATGCGCTATTATGAATGATCATAACAGGGCGAACACTGTAAATGTATTCTTAATGTATTATATGCAGGTTGAATGGATGCATTCAGACAACGATGTCAGTCAACCCTGATCAGTGTCTGGGGACTAGCCAGCTCTAGCCCCAAGCCTCCCATGACCTACATACTATTGTTGTTCTCAGTTATTTTTGCAGGTGTGACCGTGAATAGAGTTTTTCAAGGTGAGGAAGGGACTGATATGTTACTGCTGGTATTAATATATTGAACTAACTTGGAAATTGACATTCATTTAGAATAACTAAATTCCATTGTCTCAATGTTGTCTTCATTTAAGTATATATGCATTTCAGATGAGTAGGCTTTTTTTTATCTGACAATGATCTCGAAACGGTGCAAGAGACCTGCTTTTATACACCATTTTAATAGAAAGAAATCACTTAATTGTATATTAGCGTTAGGCCGTAATGGAATAAAGCATTTTCACGTCCTTAGAGGTGATGGAGTGGACATGAATTGATTGCTGAGATCCCCGCCCCCCCAGCATCATGTTGTGGGGGTGCTTTGCTGCAGGAGGGACTGGTGCACTTCACAAAATAGATGGCATCATGAAGCAGGAAAATTATGTGGATATTGAAGCAACATCTCAAGACATCAGTCAGGAAGTTAAAGCTTGGTCGCAAATGGGTCTTCCAAATGGACAATGATCCCAAGCATACTTTCAAAGTTGTGGCAAAATGGCTTAAGGGCAACAAAGGCAAGGTATTGGAGTGGCCATCACAAATCCCTGACCTCAATCCTATAGAACATTTGTGGGCAGAACTGAAAAAGTGTGTGCGAGCAAGGAGGCCTACAAACCTGACTCTGTTACACCAGCTCTGTCAGGAGGAATGGGACAAAATTCACCCAACTTATTCTGGGAAGCTTGTGGAAGGCTACCTGAAACCTTGACCCAAGTTAAATCATTTAAAGGCAATTCTACCAAATACTAATTGAGTGTATGTAAACTTCTGACCCACTGAGAATGTGATGAAAGAAATAAAAGCTGAATTAAATCCATTCTCTCTACTATTATTCTGACATTTCACATTCTTTTTATAAAGTGGTGATCCTAACTGCCCTAAAACAGGGTAATTCTTACTAGGATTAAATGTCAGGAATTATGAAACTGAGTTGAAAAATATTTGGCTACGGTGTATGTCAACTTCCGACTTCAACTGTACAAGTTTGATCTGAGCCCCTAACCCCTATTCCTTCTGTGTTTACAGATCTGAATGAGCTGGATATATGTAAGCAATAATGGTGACGGCACCATCAAAGCCCATTGAAAAGGCTAGGAGAGCTTCCGCCATATTGTTAACACCTATCCGGTTTCATGGGATCTGCAAACAATGATGGTCTAGGAGCTGTTTTCAGTCTACTCATAGTATTTCATTCAGTTTTTTATAGAATGTTTTGTCAAATGGAATGTTAACTACCATTTCCCAAGACTCAGTCCTCCCCTTTAATTATGTCCTGGGTATTTTCTCACCTCCAGCTAGTAGCTACAGTATCTGAGCCCTAGTTTTTACAACCATGACCTGAGCCCTTTCACCAATGTTCTTGTCCTTGACTCTCCAGGTATGAATATTGTTAGTTGCATTTCCTGTGTGCTAAGTATGTTTTGCCATTTCCAAGCTCATTCCCATGCAAGCAATGCTGCCAGGCTTGCATTATATAGAAAGGTTTTGAATCAAACTTGTCATGAAAGCTGTCTATGTACCTGAAGGATTTTTGTTTAATTAATCTTAGTAACGCTGTTCTCATTTGTCACAGAATGTATACAAAAGTTGTCATTCTCCTAACATGGCAAAATGTTATCAAATATATTGCAATATTTAGAGGTATGAATTTATTAAATATGAAATCATGGAATAGAACAACATTTGAGAGAGTTGTGAGGATTTCCTGCTCACTAAATGCAAAGTGTTTGTTTGGTCATTGACATTGCCACGTTAAGTAAACCTCAGCTCATTTGCCATCCATGTGACAGGGGAATGGTCATCAATAAGCTACGCCACAAACCACCCATAAAGTAGATGAAAAGACAAGTTATTATATGGAAATGTGGTCCCATTAAAAAATGAGGCTACACCCAATGTATCCTTTAACAACGCTTTCAAAAGTCCTTTCAGCCAACAAAGGAAAAGAGGATCTTTATAAAAATGACATTCATGCTTTTATGTGTTGTAGTTTGTTTGTACTGTAGGAACGGAACAGACGATTCTTGATTTGATGCTTGAAACCACAGGGATCCCAGAGCTGTATCTGATTTCAGATTGTGCTGTCTTACTAACTAACAGGAAATCCATGTCAACAACAGATCTCTTTGCTGTCATTACCATAACTGTACGGGAGTTAGAGGAACACGTAGGATGAAACTCCGCCTCCATGACAGTTATATCATTGATGAAGGGGCAAGACAAGGCGAGCATTTGTGTACAGCAACTCAAAAAATATTTTTCTCATGCAATTACATAGTTTAGATTAGTGCACAGTATGGCCATAGGGTACTATATTCTGAACTGTGTCGTTTTTTGTTTTTGAAGTCCTCCCTAAAACACACATAGCCCACAAACTGATGTGAAAATGGCAATTCATGTCTTCTCCTCAGAAGAAAAGGAAACATTTTCCCAGCAATGGCAGGGAGCTACCACCACACGGACTATAGGCCTGGCTTATGTAATAATGACAACTCAGAGATGTTTAGTATGTGTGCCCATTGGTCAATGACTGGATGCTATGATGAGCCTGTTAGGTTTATTAGCATATTTGTATGATATACTACAATCACACACACAAAAGGCAAGTTTTGTTAAACATGTACATGTGTTAAATTGGCATGTTGACATGTAAGTGTTAATATGTAATAACTAAGTAATACGTGTAACTGTTGAAGCCAACTTTTCCCTCAGTCAGTCCAATGTTAAGGTTCTCAACATTAGCAGTGTAGCAGCACATTGGCTATAAGTAAGTGAACAGGAAATTGAAAACTGACGCATTGAGTCACTGACACTTCATATGCTTGGAGTAAATGTCCTTTATAAAGTAATTGATAGAAAACAGAAATATTATATTGTGAAGGAGGAAATATTTCCATAGGAAAAGTATGAATGGCCTCCCGAGTGGCACAGCAGCCTAAGGCCCTGCATCGCAGTGCTAGAGGCATCACTACAGACCCAGGTTTGATCCCAGGCTGTATCACAACTGGCCATGATCGGGAGTCCTATAAGGTGGCACGCAATTGGCCCAGCGTGGTCCGGTTGTGATGCAGCCTGGAATCAAACCAGGGTCTGTAGTGACGCCTCTAGCACTGAGATGCAGCGCGCCATTCGTGAGTCGTCACTGTAAATAAGAATTTGTTCTTAACTGACTTGCCTAGTTAAATAAATAAAACAATTATTGAAATAGTTGTTTGATGCCCATTTGATGCAATCTTCCTGGGAAAACACTGATGTCATGTAATCTAAATATATTAGTGGTGTATTTCTAAGAATTACAAGTGATGTAATTTCCATTTGCAGAAACTGAAAATAATTTGAGTGCTGTTTCTGCATAAAGCTTACTTGGGTCTAGGTGGATCTGGAGCCCAAATGCATATAACAGAGAAGGTAGTTATTCCAGAATACCTATGTTTCATTTCAAGGCAATTTAAAAAAAAATGTATCATTCAAAATATCCAGGGGTGCAACTTTCACTGGGGAGGGGTATGGGGGACATTTTTCCCCCACAGTCTGAAATTGCATTTTTGTCCCCCCCCCCAGGTTTGTCATTGGAATGCGATACAAAAAGAGGCAATGGTGTGCTTTAAGACCATGCGGACACCTGCGAGCGGTCGGGTAGGCTGTTTGGAGAGTGTGTCTGACTGGATTTTTTTTTTTTATTGTGGCCCATGAAAATAACCACCACTGAATTTCCATTCTATTAAAGCACTACAAAGAGGGAATTGACAACACTTCCGAATATCCAGTACATTCCATTTCATAGAACACTCCCTCTTTCTCTATTTTCAGCTAATGCATGTCTGTGGTGTGACCTACCTGAGCTCCTCTTAACAGAACTGGGTTTCTTGATGTCTACTACATGAAAGTTTGCCCTTTACAATGCCCACTGGGCACAGACATCAATTCATCGTCTATTCCACGTTGGTTCAACCTAATTTCATTGAAATGACGTGGAAACAACATTGATTCAACCAGTGTATGCCCTGTGGGTGGTTTGCTCTCTCCCTCTGTTTTGTTCAAACTGGGAAGGTTTTACACTCCTGTGTAACTCTGTCATGTCACACTGTTTAGTGTACTATTCAATCCCAATTTGAGATATGCAAATCTGAAATGACACATTTCCTGTTGATATCAATGAATTATTAGCACTTGAGTAATGAGTGCATCATATCTCAATGATTCTACCTTCTGTATGTGTACAGTAGGCATATTTTCTCTGTAGCACAAAAAATGAACAGTACTGTTTTACAGTTGTGTAAAGTTCTACTTTAGTAGTTTTTGGGGGTATCTGTATTTTACTATTTATATTTTTGACTATTTCCACTTTTACTCCATATATTTTCCCTGAAACCCAAAAGTACTTGTTACATTTTGAATGTTTAACAGAACAGGAAAATGGTCCAATTCACTCACTTATCAAGAGAACATCCCTGGTCATCCTTCTGCCTCTGGCGGACTCACTAAACACACATGCTTTGTTTGTAAATTATGTCTGAGTGTTGGAGTGTGCCCCTGGCTCTCTGTAAGTACATTTAAAAAAACACAAGGTACAGTTTGGTTTGCATAATATAAGGAATTTTACATTATTTATACTTTTACTTTTGATACTTAAGTATATTTTAGCAATTACATTCACTTTTGATACTTACGTATATTTAAAACCAAATATGTTTACTCAAGTGACTTTCCCTTTTTTTCTTGAGTCATTTTCTATTAAGCTATATCGAATCAAAGTTGATTTGTGACATGCGCTGAATAGAACCTGTGTAGACCTTACAGTGAAATGCTTACTTACAGGCTCTAGCCAATAGTGCAAAAAAGGTATTAGGTGAACAATAGGTAGGTTAAAAAAAAATAAAACAACAGTAAAAAGACAGGCTATATACAGTAGCGAGGCTGTAAAAGTTGCAAGGCTACATACAGACACCGGTTAGTCAGGCTGATTGAGGTAGTATGTACATGTAGATATGGTTAAAGTGACTATGTATATATGATGAACAGAGAGTAGCAGTAGTGTAAAAGAGTGGTTGGCGGGTGGTGGGTGGGACACAATGCAGATAGCCCGGTTAGCCAATGTGCAGGAGCACTGGTTGGTCGGGCCAATTGAGGTAGTATGTACATGAATGTATAGTTAAAGTGACTGTGCATATATGACAAACAGAGCGGAGCAGCAGCGTAAAAAGAGGGGTTGGGGGGGCCATTTGATTACCTGTTCAGGAGTCTTATGGCTTGGGGGTAAAAACTGTTGACAAGCCTTTTTGTCCTAGACTTGGCACTCCGGTACCGCTTGCCATGCAGTGGTAGAGAGAGCAGTCTATGACTGGGGTGGCTGGGGTCTTTTACAATTTTTACACCGCCTGGTGTAGGTAGAGGTCCTGGATGGCAGGCGGCTTAGCTTGACATTTATTCAAGTATGACAATTGAGTACTTTATCCACCACTGCTGTTTTTCCTGGTATTTACCTGGTATTTGATAGGAAATCATGTGGTAACATTGGGTATTTTCTGGTACTTTACACCTCTGGTGGCATGCGTTTTGTTCATAGCCTAGTACAGTAGAGAAATGGTGCCCTCGTGCTTTAACTGATTGTGCCACACGTTCTGACTGAGAGATGTACTGTTATGCTTATTCCTTACAACATATAAATGCAACAAGCACACTAAATAGTAGGCTACACACCACAACAACATTAGGGTTTGAGTTACAGCTATTATTGGGTAATAATGAATAGCAATTGGGTAATGGCAATACAATTCCATATGTACTGTAAATATATTTGTATACCAACTTTATGAAAATTGAAGAGCATTCTATTTCAAGTCGATTCAGTCCAGGCCAGAGGGTAACATCAAATACATTTCAATTCCTAACTTAAATGAATGAGATGGTAATGGTTTGTCATCCTACCACCTTTCTTCAGGACCAGGGTGAAAGCCCTGTTGGATCCCAATTGGTATTTTGACATTTACTGTGTGCACTTAAACCACATTCTGTGCAGAAAGAGAATGTGTTTTATAAAACATCAGTTTTATTTCAACATCAAAACACTGTTTTATTGATTTGATTCTAAATGATCATTATCATAACACAAGATAGGCAGCGCAGCAGCTTCATTAGAATAGGGCCCTCTGTGTAACGGTTGTGAGTAGCCACTGGATGGAGCTAGTAAACTTCCTAGATCTATCACACTCTGCACATTGTAGAAATCAGGGGTTTGCTACAGTAGATGTCAGTGTTTTTATGTGCAGTTCAAGCGCAGGCTGTGACGGTGACATAGTGCCCATACGTCAGTGATCATTTAATATTCATTGATTTAGTTTTCATTAGGCATGGGTAGCCTAGTGGTTAGAGTGTTGGACTAGTAACCGGAAGGTTGCAAGTTCAAATCCCCGAGCTGACAAGGTACAAATCTGTCGTTCTGCCCCTGAACAGGCAGTTAACCCACTGTTCCTAGGCTGTCATTGAAAATAACAATTTGTTCTTAACTGACTTGCCTAGTTAAATAAAGGTCAAATAAAATAAAATATGAATCATTAGGAGATCAAACGTGTTGAGTTGGAGAACATGAGCGTTCTTGTCAATGCGGCAAGTGATTTCCATGGCATTTATAATGGGTTCCCTGTCTCTCTCAGAAGGTTGTTTGCTTGACAAGAACTAAGGAGCCATTATTTTCTTCAGAAGTAGCTTTCTAATTCTAATAATTAAATGTCAAGCATATTTTCCAAGGCCTTGTTTTGTACTCTGCGCCGGTGTAAGTGGAATTGGTTGGATGTGTGTACACTACTTTGAATGGGAGCAAGCTTTTATACTCTATACTGTACAATCAAGAATGACTGACAAGCTTTCTGATCTACAACTTCACTCACCTGTGACATGCACGCTTCCAGTAAATGGTCCAGCCTAGCACAGTTAATCAGGTTAAAAATGGTTATTTGTGTCAACATTTCAGATTCCAAATATTAATGTAGCCAACTGTAAGCCGGAGACCTAAACAAGCATTTACAAGAAGTCAGATGCCTTACCAATTCAGTGCTACATTAGTAACACTATTACAGATTGCTATTTTGGGGCCAAGAGGAGGTTGTACATATTGAGATGCAAGCCAGTTACAGCATCACAAGACAGTCCATAATTGTGATCATCTCTGTTCATGGTTGCTAATGATTGCCATCACGGAAACCAAATCATTCACCGCGACCGTAAACTTTACCGCCAAACACCAAATCAGCATACATCCAACATCCTGCTACGTGTAACATGTTCTCAAAATGTTTATGTATAACTTTTTTTACTCATGTTGTCTGTTGCTATCTACATGACACAGAAAATACTAAGAAATGGACATGGATCAAATGATAAGAGCTGGACAAAGTTGTGAAAGGAAAAATATAAGGACGTCCGTAACACAAGAATATACTCCCAATGTATTCACATTCTGAGAATTGACACAGATACACGATGAGTCCATTCTGTATACCAACTCTGTGACCTTGTCAATCTCAGTGCTGACACTAACCACATTTTTGTTGTTTAGCAGACGCTCTTATCCAGAGCCACTTGCAGGAGCAATTAGGGTTAAGTGCCTTGCTCAAGGGCACATCAACAGATTTCGGTTACTGGCCCAACACTCGTAACCGCTATGCTACCGGCTGCCCTGGAAGGTAATAATGTCATGTTTTGTCTTATATTGTCTTGTCATTTTGCTTTCCCTTCTGTTCGTTTTCCCCCTGCTGGTCTTTTTAGGTTCGTTCCCTTTTTTCTCTCTCCCTCCCTCTCTCTCTTCTCTCTATCGTTCCGTTCCTGCTCCCAGCTGTTCCTATTCCCCTAATCAATCATCTAATCTTTTCACACCTGTTCCGTATCTTGCCCTCTGATTAGAGTCCCTATTTCTCCCCTTGTCTTCCGTTTCTGTCCTGTCGGATCCTTGTATATTGTTCACCGTGCTGTGTCTTTGTCTCGCCCTGTCGTGTCGTGTTTCCCTCAGATGCTGCGTGTGAGCAGGTGTCTGAGTCTGCTACGGTCGGTGCCTTCCCGAGGCAACCTACAGTTTATGGTCGAGTCTCCAGTCTGTCCTCGTCACTACGAGTGGAATTAGTTTTTATGCTTTGTTTACCGCTCCGATTTGTCTAGGAGTATTGCATATTTCCTTTACTGGAATAAAGACTCTGTTTTCGCCAAGTCGCTTTTGGGTCCTCATTCACCTGCATAACAGAAGGATCCGACCAAAGAATGGACCCAGCGACTACAGACGCTCGTAACACTGCCGTCGAGATCCAAGGAGCCATGCTCGGCAGACACGAGCAGGAATTGTCTGCTGCTCGTCATGCCGTGGAGAACCTGGCCGCTCAGGTTTCCGACCTCTCTGGACAGTTCCAGAGTCTTCGTCTCGTGCCACCTGTTACTTCCTGGTCTGCCGAGCCTCCGGAACCTAGGGTTAATAACCCACCTTGTTACTCCGGGCAGCCCACGGAGTGCCGCTCCTTTCTCACCCAGTGTGATATTGTGTTCTCTCTCCAACCCAACACATACTCTAGAGAGAGAGCTCGGGTTGCTTACGTCATATCACTCCTTACTGGCCGGGCTCGAGAGTGGGGCACAGCTATCTGGGAGGCAAGGGCTGATTGTTCTAACAATTACCAGAACTTTAAAGAGGAGATGATTCGGGTTTTTGACCGTTCAGTTTTTGGTAGGGAGGCTTCTAGGGCCCTGGCTTCCCTATGTCAAGGTGATCGATCCATAACGGATTACTCTATAGAGTTTCGCACTCTTGCTGCCTCTAGTGACTGGAACGAGCCGGCGCTGCTCGCTCGTTTTCTGGAGGGACTCCACGCAGTGGTTAAAGATGAGATTCTCTCCCGGGAGGTTCCTTCCAGTGTGGACTCTTTGATTGCTCTCGCCATCCGCATAGAACGACGGGTAGATCTTCGTCACCAAGCTCGTGGAAGAGAGCTCGCGTTAACGGTGTTTCCCTGCTCCGCATCGCAACCATCTCCCTCCTCTGGCTCAGAGACTGAGCCCATGCAGCTGGGAGGTATTCGCATCTCGACTAAGGAGAGGGAACGGAGGATCACCAACCGCCTGTGTCTCTATTGCGGACTTGCTGGACATTTTGTCAATTCATGTCCAGTAAAAGCCAGAGCTCATCAGTAAGCGGAGGGCTACTGGTGAGCGCTACTACTCAGGTCTCTCCATCAAGATCCTGTACTACTATGTCGGTCCATCTACGCTGGACCGGTTCGGGTGCTACATGCAGTGCCTTGATAGACTCTGGGGCTGAGGGTTGTTTTATGGACGAAGCATGGGCTCGGAAACATGACATTCCTTTCAGACAGTTAGAGAAGCCTACGCCCATGTTCGCCTTAGATGGTAGTCATCTCCCCAGTATCAGATATGAGACACTACCTTTAACCCTCACAGTATCTGGTAACCACAGTGAGACTATTTCCTTTTTGATTTTTCGTTCACCTTTTACACCTGTTGTTTTGGGTCATCCCTGGCTAGTATGTCATAATCCTTCTATTAATTGGTCTAGTAATTCTATCCTATCCTGGAACGTTTCTTGTCATGTGAAGTGTTTAATGTCTGCTATCCCTCCCGTTTCTTCTGTCCCCACTTCTCAGGAGGAACCTGGCGATTTGACAGGAGTGCCGGAGGAATATCATGATCTGCGCACGGTCTTCAGTCGGTCCCGAGCCAACTCCCTTCCTCCTCACCGGTCGTATGATTGTAGTATTGATCTCCTTCCGGGGACCACTCCTCCTCGGGGTAGACTATACTCTCTGTCGGCTCCCGAACGTAAGGCTCTCGAGGATTATTTGTCTGTGTCTCTTGACGCCGGTACCGTAGTGCCTTCTTCCTCTCCGGCCGGGGCGGGGTTTTTTTGTTAAGAAGGGACGGTACTCTGCGCCCCTGCGTGGATTATCGAGGGCTGAATGATATAACGGTTAAGAATCGTTATCCGCTTCCCCTTATGTCATCAGCCTTCGAGATTCTGCAGGGAGCCAGGTGCTTTACTAAGTTGGACCTTCGTAACGCTTACCATCTCGTGCGCATCAGAGAGGGGGACGAGTGGAAAACGGCGTTTAACACTCCGTTAGGGCATTTTGAGTACCGGGTTCTGCCGTTTGGTCTCGCCAATGCGCCAGCTGTTTTTCAGGCATTAGTTAATGATGTTCTGAGAGACATGCTGAACATCTTTGTTTTTGTCTACCTTGACGATATCCTGATTTTTTCACCGTCACTCGAGATTCATGTTCAGCACGTTCGACGTGTACTCCAGCGCCTTTTAGAGAATTGTCTCTACGTGAAGGCTGAGAAGTGCTCTTTTCATGTCTCCTCCGTTACTTTTCTCGGTTCTGTTATTTCCGCTGAAGGCATTCAGATGGATCCCGCTAAGGTCCAAGCTGTCAGTGAGTGGCCCGTTCCAAGGTCACGTGTCGAGTTGCAGCGCTTTCTAGGTTTCGCTAATTTCTATCGGCGTTTCATTCGTAATTTCGGTCAAGTTGCTGCCCCTCTCACAGCTCTTACTTCTGTCAAGACGTGTTTTAAGTGGTCCGGTTCCGCCCAGGGAGCTTTTGATCTTCTCAAAGAACGTTTTACGTCCGCTCCTATCCTCGTTACTCCTGACGTCACTAGACAATTCATTGTCGAGGTTGGCCTTCAGAGGTAGGCGTGGGAGCCATTCTATCCCAGCGCTTCCAGTCTGACGATAAGGTTCATCCTTGCGCTTATTTTCTCATCGCCTGTCGGCATCGGAACGCAACTATGATGTGGGTAACCGCGAACTGCTCGCCATCCGCTTAGCCCTAGGCGAATGGCGACAGTGGTTGGAGGGGGCGACCGTTCCTTTTGTCGTTTGGACAGACCATAAGAACCTTGAGTACATCCGTTCTGCCAAACGACTTAATGCACGTCAAGCTCGTTGGGCGTTGTTTTTCGCTCGTTTCGAGTTTGTGATTTCTTACCGTCCGGGTAGTAAGAACACCAAGCCTGATGCCTTATCCCGTCTTTTTAGTTCTTCTGTGGCTTCTACTGATCCCGAGGGGATTCTTCCTTATGGGCGTGTTGTCGGGTTGACAGTCTGGGGAATTGAAAGACAGGTTAAGCAAGCACTCACGCACACTGCGTCGCCGCGCGCTTGTCCTAGTAACCTTCTTTTCGTTCCTGTTTCTACTCGTCTGGCTGTTCTTCAGTGGGCTCACTCTGCCAAGTTAGCTGGTCATCCCGGCGTTCGAGGTACTCTTGCTTCTATTCGCCAGCGCTTTTGGTGGCCTACTCAGGAGCGTGACACGCGCCGTTTCGTGGCTGCTTGTTCGGACTGCGCGCAGACTAAGTCAGGTAACTCTCCTCCTGCCGGTCGTCTCAGACCGCTTCCCATTCCTTCTCGACCATGGTCTCACATCGCCTTAGACTTCATTACCGGTCTGCCTTTGTCTGCGGGGAAGACTGTGATTCTTACGGTTGTCGATAGGTTCTCTAAGGCGGCACATTTCATTCCCCTCGCTAAACTTCCTTCCGCTAAGGAGACGGCACAAATCATCATCGAGAATGTGTTCAGAATTCATGGCCTCCCGTTAGACGCCGTTTCAGACAGAGGCCCGCAATTCACGTCACAGTTTTGGAGGGAGTTCTGTCGTTTGATTGGTGCGTCCGTCAGTCTCACTTCCGGGTTTCATCCCCAGTCTAACGGTCAAGCAGAAAGGGCCAATCAGACGATTGGTCGCATACTACGCAGCCTTTCTTTTAGAAACCCTGCGTCTTGGGCAGAACAGCTCCCCTGGGCAGAATACGCTCACAACTCGCTTCCTTCGTCTGCTACCGGGTTATCTCCGTTTCAGAGTAGTCTGGGTTACCAGCCTCCTCTGTTCTCATCCCAGCTTGCCGAGTCCAGCGTTCCCTCCGCTCAAGCGTTTGTCCAACGTTGTGAGCGCACCTGGAGGAGGGTGAGGTCTGCACTTTGCCGTTACAGGGCACAGACTGTGAGAGCCGCCAATAAACGTAGGATTAAGAGTCCTAGGTATTGTTGCGGCCAGAGAGTGTGGCTTTCCACTCGCAACCTTCCCCTTACGACAGCTTCTCGTAAGTTGACTCCGCGGTTCATTGGTCCGTTCCGTGTCTCCCAGGTCGTCAATCCTGTCGCTGTGCGACTGCTTCTTCCGCGACATCTTCGTCGCGTCCATCCTGTCTTCCATGTCTCCTGTGTCAAGCACTTTCTTCGCACCCCAGTTCGTCCCCCCCCCCGTCCTTGTCGAGCGCACCTATTTACAAGGTACGTAGGATCATGGACATGCGTTCTCGGGGGCGGGGTCACCAATACTTAGTGGATTGGGAGGGTTACGGTCCTGAGGAGAGGAGTTGGGTTCCGTCTCGGGACGTGCTGGACCGTTCGCTGATTGATGATTTCCTCCGTAGCCGCCAGGATTCCTCCTCGAGTGCGCCAGGAGGCGCTCGGTGAGTGGGGGGGTACTGTCATGTTTTGTCTTATATTGTCTTGTCATTTTGCTTTCCCTTCTGTTCGTTTTCCCCTGCTGGTCTTTTTAGGTTCGTTCCCTTTTTCTCTCTCCCTCCCTCTCTCGCTTCTCTCTATCGTTCCGTTCCTGCTCCCAGCTGTTCCTATTCCCCTAATCAATCATCTAATCTTTTCACACCTGTTCCGTATCTTGCCCTCTGATTAGAGTCCCTATTTCTCCCCTTGTCTTCCGTTTCTGTCCTGTCGGATCCTTGTATATTGTTCACCGTGCTGTGTCTTTGTCTCGCCCTGTCGTGTCGTGTTTCCCTCAGATGCTGCGTGTGAGCAGGTGTCTGAGTCTGCTACGGTCGGTGCCTTCCCGAGGCAACCTACAGTTTATGGTCGAGTCTCCAGTCTGTCCTCGTCACTACGAGTGGAATTAGTT